>NC_090912.1:10328211-10450271 GCF_040956055.1 Brachionichthys hirsutus
AGAGGTTTATGCAAAGCCAGCCGAGTTCTTGAAAGAAGGTCCTAAATCAGGTCCTTTCCAGCAGTTGTGGACGACCGGATAAATGTTCTGGACCAGTGTTGTGCTGGTCATTGTAGCTTCAGAGGCTAAAGCCCGTTCTGGCTCCTCCTCCTCCCTCCCTGAATCCACAGTGAGTCAGCGTGGCCTCGTTTCCACTGATGTGCTGAGGGTGTAGGACACGCCCCTAACCCTCACAGCCTCATTCCAAGATGGATTCATTTTTTCGTGCTACACATAACTCCCCATAATGACGATGTGGAAAAGCCTTTTTCAAATGTTTGCAAATGTATATAAGTTTTCACCTCAGAATGGAGCTCCGGTACATCCAGATTCCACCGGTCATCCTCCAGATGTTGCTGCAGCTGAACTAAAGGCCATTTGCAGGCTTACTAAGCTAAGACGGTGAAATACATACAGGTATTAGATAGGATTGCAGTTCAGACACTTTTTGTGCTGTTTATACCCCAGACTGCTAGTTAGCACTAGCATCCAGATGTTTGGCTAGAATTCATCCTGTGAGGAATGGAACTAGACCGAGTCCTTGTGTCTCGGGACATTTTACTGGAGCTGGATGAATTCTGCACATCAGCTTAAGGTTCATTCTCTGGGGGGGGCAGAACCAACAGCAAGGTTCTGCTTATTTTGTATTGATTTATTTTAACCAAGTGTGAGATTAATGATTGTCAAGACCAAATAAAACATCTTTACATCTGCCTTTGATTGCATTAATGTGATTGGACAGTAGCTGGTGCAACTGAGAACTGATTGAGAATCATTTCTTCAATCAACACAGACCGGCACGCAAAATCTGTGACTTCATCTGGTGTTGTGGCCGTGACGATGAAAAAAGGAACGCGACATCAATCATTAGTAATACAGCATAATATAAATCTGAACAAAGACTATCTGGAATGAAGTACTTTTACCGTTATTGTGGAGACCCCTCACAGGACAAGAAGTACAGTAGTAGCTCTGGACAAATATTGAAAGCTGAATATTTTTGCCTCAAATGAGAAACACAAGCATTTTGATATACCACAAGCCAGCACTGGGGCCGATGTTTGAGAATCCTCAGCTATGCTGTCTGTGTAAATCGTTCAGTGCTATCGTCTGCCATCGACAGCGTCATTAATAAAGTTAAGCTTCATTCAAAAGCAGCATTAGTTCATTTTGCACTTTTAATCATGGTCATCTTGGGCAGGGTGGAGGAAAATGAAAATATAAGTACAAAATAAAGAACAGTTTCGGTTTTCCTGGCGTGTCCTTTGGGAGCGTCACTGGATGGAAGTGGGAAAACCGAAGTGACAACGTCTGTCTTCATCCATATTTAATACCTGCTCAAAAATAGAAGAATCTTTCTGAGAAACATTGAAGGGGAATCGTGAGATGAGAGGATTGAAGCTCTGATGCCAGCGCCGTGAACATCGTGTGGCTTCCAGCCGGCAGGATGGAGCCACGCCCGCTGCTGCCCTCTGTCTGCAGGCTGTTCCAGATGCACCTTATATGTGAGCGCTGTCTTCTGGAAGTGCAAGAAAATAAGTGAAGGTCTGTTCCCAAACCTTCCCTTCAGGTTCAACTTGCTGTTTTGTCTTTGTTTTTTTTTCTTCGGATTCAGCTCTAAAGTATAAAAGCCGATGGGTTGACAGCGGTAATTAGCGCCTCTCTTATCTTTTCAAGTGCCGAGGTCCAGCCTGCTCTTTTAGAATCAGCCAGCGTGTGGAAGGGACACGGCCAGCTACCGTTTACTGTGCCATGTCCTCCGCGTAGCTGAGGCGTCGTCTTCCCCACTGGCTCTCTGGGAGCAGGAAGCCGTTCCTGATCACCGGCTCCACCACCAGTTCCAGCAGGCTGGGTGCTTCCGGAACCACCAGCTCCGTCACTCTAAAGAGGGGAGCGTAGGCCTGGCCCGCCAGAGACAGCTGGCCCGGGGGGGTTCTGGGATCAGGTCCTCTCAACCGACGCCAATGCACCCTGAAGTGGTGAACAAGCTCCATCGGGAACGCCCAGCGCAGAGTGGCGTTGAGGCGCAGGTGAGGGGAGGCGGAGTCGGGAGCAGGGCCGGCGCCACGCAGCCACACCACATCAGAAACACACAAGCCCAGAACCCGCTCGGTGGGACGCTGCAGACGGGACACGTCCATGAGCTGTTCCAGACAGAAAGGAGACAGGGAGGATTTTCAAAGGGATGAGCTGGCAGGAGTTCAATCTGCCTTGTGTTTAGAAGCAGGAGAGGCTTTCATTCATTCATGTTCATCTAAGAGCTGCACTTCAACTGGCATTCCAAACGACTAGGGCAGGAAAGGCGGGATATAGGAGCCAAATTCAGGGTCGACACTGGAAGGAAGCGCCTTTAAAGGGGGAGCACAGACAGGAAGTGGGGCGAGATGAAAGGTCGCAGGTGGAGCTGCTAGCATCCGTCCAGAAGGACACCCTCAAAGAAATGTCTCGATGCTGGAAGACGATGCTTCCCATCAGTAGAAATCACGACGCCTTTCTTATTTAAGGTGATTCACATGTTTGATTTGGCCATTTTTACGCCGGATGCCATTCCCGAGGCAACTCTCTGCATTTATCCGGGCTTGACATCGGCACATGGGAGAAAACTGGCAATGCTACGTTAGCTCCTGCTAACTGCACTACCCTACTACCCATGCTTCAATGCATTTAATCTCCCTCAACACAGATGACCGCTGCTGTAAATGTCGTAAGAGAAATGCTTCTCTGTCCAGCTCCTCGTCTCAATCTAGAGCTTTCTCCCCCGACCCATCCTTCCATCTCACACTCGGATCATGCCTCACGTCTGGTATGGAGTCCTTCATGATTCTGTCCAGTGGTTTGCTCTTGCTGTTGTTTAAGAGAACGCTGTTATGAAGCTCTAGAAAAGTTTTAGATGACAAAGAAACGTCCTCTGACTTTCCCCCCATGTGGGTTTAAAAAGGTAACGACTGAGTGAACTACTCTTTCATAAGTATCTGAAGGGGGGGTGTTGAGGTGTCAGTTGCAGTGCAGGTGAAGCGTCGCCTTAATGTTGTGCAACGCACTGAACTCAGCTGGGCCTCCCCGTCTCACCCGGATTTCTCCCAGCCTGCAGCTGAAAGGCATCGCCCGCGGCGGCCCGTCACGCCGGATGCTGATGCCGACTTCCTTCAGAGTACAGCCGCGATGCTCCAGCACTGAACACCTGAGGGACCCATGGAGGGGATTCACAACGCGTCGTCATGACGACCATAGAGCAGCTCGGCGTCTTACCTGACAGTCCAGCCCTCTGGATTCAAGCCCCCACACAGCTGAGAGAACAGGGTCACCACGTCCTGGTCCTCCTCGAGTAGGACGGGAGACACGCTGGTAGCTGCAGACACACAGACAGCAGCACTGAGTTCAAAGTGAACACACACACACACACACACCTCTGGAAGTAGCAGGAAGACACTGCATCAGAGTAGATATAACAACATCACAATGGACCTCAAGAACGCTTCATATGTTCCTCATCCTCTGTGAGGGTAAGACACTCACTGATGGAACATCGTCCACTAACCCCTCCCATTGCATCCACTAACCCCTCCCATTGCATCCACTAACCCCTCCCATTGCGTCCACTAACCCCTCCCATTGCATCCACTAACCCCTCCCATTGCATCCACTAACCCCTCCCATTGCGTCCACTAACCCCTCCCATTGCATCCACTAACCCCTCCCATTGCATCCACTAACCCCTCCCATTGCGTCCACTAACCCCTCCCATTGCATCCACTAACCCCTCCCAGTGCATCCACTAACCCCTCCCATTGCATCCACTAACCCCTCCCATTGCGTCCACTAACACCTCCCATTGCATCCACTAACCCCTCCCATTGCGTCCACTAACCCCTCCCATTGCATCCACTAACCCCTCCCATTGCGTCCACTAACCCCTCCCATTACGTCCACTAGCCCCGCCCATTGCATCCACTGAGGTGCTGAACGGATTCTTCACTGGACAGCCGACACTACATTGCTGTTTGTCTCAGGGTGTCTTGTCTTCCGGGTGGACCAGCATTCTGTCTCAGGGTGTCTTGCGGCGTGTCCTCCGGTCCCCCTCAGTGACCTGCAAAGAGTCAGAACAATGCACGGCTAGTGAGGAACTCACGTTTGACGTCCTGATCATTCCCGGGGAAACAAAGACTGTCCTCCCTTGTCTTCAGCTCCACGGACACGGAGATCCCAGCAGAGGGCTTGTAGGTGAGCGTAACCAGAGTCTTGGATGGCAGAGCTACATTAAGGGAGAAGATCCTAAGAGACACAGAATGGACAGTAACAGACACGCTGGGACATTTCCGGGCCTGGGAGTTGGTACCGCAGGTTTAACAGAGAACAAACACACTTGGCACAAACTGGAGGAGTGCGTGTGGCAGGGATGAGTCCCTCCAGCAGCAGAGAGCAGCCCCCGCTCCAGGCGTCCTCTGGACAGCCGCGGCTCCTCAGCCAGCCATGACCCTCCAGTTCTGTGTGGTAGTACAAGGGCTGGACCTCCTGGGCGCTGAGGTTGAACCAGCACCGCTTCCGCTCGCACTGCACACGAGACAAGACGAGACATCTTGTGTTCTCTAGAGCTCTGCAGCCTCCAGCAGGCCGCCAGAGGGGAACGCTTCACACACACACACACACACACACACCCCTCAAAGCCCTCAGCAGCTCAGGCCGGGGCTCAGACTAAGAGAAACAGTCAGGCTGAATTTAGGGGGAGGGGAGGAAATGCAGAGCAAGGTCAGAATGGCTGCCTGCTGGGTTCGGGCGCGGCCCCACAGCTTGATCCTGATGTGTTGGACAGGGCTAGCGGTAGCAAGTGCTAACATGCGGCTACGTGAACCAACCAGCCCTTCACATCTGGAGACAGCAAGATGTGCTAAAGGATAACCGTCAACGCTTTGAAGGCATAGATTTTCTGCAATCTGTATGAATATTTTATATACATATTGATTATCTTCCTGTTCCTTTTGTTTTTGTTTTGTTTGTACATAAAAGAAAAAAAACTGGTTGAGCTTCCTGTTGGGAATCTAAAGTTGTTTTATATAAGATGCGCAATAATTCAATAATAAAGTTTTGACTAAAAATGATTGGACGTCAGCACTTGGATGCTAATGAGCATGGAATGATCTCGTTAGCAGTTTATCTTGGACAGCTGCACCAAACCCTTTTTGACTGATTACAGCCCACACCAATTGGCTGAGGCTGCAGAACCCCCCCCCCCCCGACACACATTAAGTACCTGTCCTTTCCAGAAGAACGTATTCCCAAAGCCCTGGCAGAAGGAGGATGTGAAGGGGAGCGATGAGGCTAGTCCGTGGACATACAGATCATCAGAGAGGAGGGCCCAGAACCTGGAGACAAAGATCAAACCTCCCTTCCTCAATCTCTTCATCGACCTCATTACAAACATTCCTTCTCCTTCCTGAGGTAATGATGGTAATACTGTGTCGAGCTCACTTGTCCTGATTGTCGCGGAATTCACTTTTGGCTTTCTGGGTTTCATACACCCAGCCTGGAGCAAAGATGGCAGCAGAAAAGCTGTGCTTCCGGATGACTTTGAGTGCCTGCAGACAAAAAAGACAAGAGGATGCATGCAGGAAGTAATCTGCTGATGCTTAACACAATCATTAAAGAGCACATGTTCTTAACGCAGTTCCCAGAAACTGAAATATCTGTGACAGTCTTTGGTCCAAATAGCAAACAGCTTCTGCAGGACAACGTCCCTCTTTCCTGTCTCAAACAACTCTGTCCAAAACGAAACTAATTTCATAGCGGACGCGCGCGAAACTGCACGCTACCATGGAAACCGGTGATGTGGCTTTTTTAGCACACACTAAAACCTAAACCTTTGACAATTTTCGGCAGAACATTACCACAAAACATAAACTTTATCTACTCTGTTCTTCTTCTTCTTCGACTAATGCAGGAGACGCAGGTAGAGCGTGGACGTGCGGAGCGCAGACACGGGAGAGAGCGCAGACACATCTTGTGACATCACAAGGGGGGGGGGGGGGGGGAAGAGAATGCTGCCAGACGTGTTTCAATACTTGATAACAAAAATACGCAAACTACGCTGGATTGGTTTAATTTAGTGGTTTTTGAGTTGGCAATGACCCCAAACCACCAAACATTAGTGTAGAAACATGGGGAAAGTGATATATTTCATCATGTGTCCCCTTTAAAGCCTGGACTGCACTGACTACCTTATTAGTTTCAAACATTCCTCCCACCACCGTGCCTCGGGCAAACACGTCTATCCCAACGTAGATGTCCGCCCGGCGGCCTCGGACCCCGCTGTAGTCGCTCATCCACTCCAGGCTCTGCTCCGTCCAGTTGTAGTTGGTGAAGAAACCGTCACACGCATCAAAAAACATCCTGTTCAGAAGAGATCAAGTATCAGACAGATTCGTACTGGGAACAGCAACCAAATGTTCCAGCTGTTAGAAATCGATTAATGCTTGACCATGTAAGGACTTGTCATTTTAAAGCGATCCCTGACTGTTTTGACAAATGGGTCTAAAAATACAAGAATTTACCTCTACTCCGTAAATACATAGACAGACATCGTTTTTGGGGTGCTGTCGCAGCTTGGGGTGGTCTGGGGGGCTCGTGTTGCCATTGATGGGCCCGGGATGACTGCCCCTTTCTTAGGTGGAGGTTTCATGCATGCCAGGTCCACCACTCCAGCACCTATCAAAGCCCGATTTGAGATTAACTCCGCCCACAGATCGGTGGAGGTTGCTGGGTCAGTGTTTGTGGCTCTCACTATGCTCTCTCTCTTTTTCCTCAGATCTGAGAATTTGGTGATCCATACTTTCCTCTAGAGACGGATGTGAACCTGGGGTTCTGGGACAATTCTTGGTGATGGTGGAAGGGGTAGAATCAAGGAGCACAAATAAATCCATGGCACTCTCTTTTCAGAACACTGTGTATTTGTCACTTTTTGTCTGTCCATGTTGTATGTTCACTGCGGTGTGCACAGCCCTCTACGGCCGAAAGCAGGTAATAAAACTAATAAAATATGAATAGGCTAGTCTGCCAAGAGTGCAGGTGACGGTCACAATCACTATAAGAATAAAAAGCATAGAGCTCTAACAGAGACTGACGTTGTGTACGTCGTCACTGTGGAGCACAAATGCAGACAAGTTAGAAAAGAAAAAGAGAAAAAACAAAGACTTCTGTTAATGTGCAGCGAGATAATAAAGCCACGTCTCTCCAACAAGCTTGGCGTGCTATTTCAGTATTGTTGGACACTTTTTGACCAGCGTGGAGTCAATTTAAGGACTTGGCGCCGGAGGGAAAGCAGCTTTCAGCCCTGAAGACGGATCTCTCCTTCGCCCCACCACAGTTAGGAGACAAGAACGTGAATACGGTAAGCGCTGCGTTAATCAACATTTCGATGTGATGTGATAGAAGGGAGATCTGTGAATAAAGTCATTTAACGTACATTCTTAAATCAATAACTCTTCAATAGCTTATATTGTCGGCATGGCGACGCAGACGCCACAGAGAACACACCGTCGATTTTCATCTCCATCTTCATCTCTGCTTTCTTCCTCACTGTCCTCGCGTCTTCTCTGACACTGTGGTTCAGACTGTAAAGGCTGAACGGAGGAGCTGATCGCTGCTAGCAGATCTCTGCCATGCTAATCAATAGCAGTGAGCTCGGCGCTGCAGCCGTTTCACGTCACACCCAGAATGCCTTGCGACGTAAACAACATTGGCGTCCCCCAAACAAAACAGATTTTATATCTTATAAGAAATACTTATATATTTGTGTCTATGTATTTACGTAGTAGAGGTAAATTCGTAATTATATATTTTTGTCTACGTATTTACGTAGTAGAGGTACATTCTTGTGTTTTTAGACCCATTTGTCAAAACAGTCAGGGGTCGCTTTAAGCCCATGAAGAAAGCGTCTCTACCTGTTGGACTCATTGAGTTCATTTTGCCATTTCAGACTGCCGTTCTCGATCACGCTGTCGTACCACAGGACCAGGCTGCCAGATACTCGCCCATGCATCTGGTCTGTCAGGTAGCGCAGGAACAACTGCATGTTCTTCACCGCACCTTCCTGTACGCAGAGGAACGCACGGTCTGGTGAAAGTGTCTGCGAGTCCTGACCAGCTACTTTGAGTACCTGATTTTTAGTGTAGCGTTGTTACCAAACCCTGACCCGGTATTTTGTCACAGAAAGCTAACCAAATACTTTTGGTTCCTAAATATAAATCAAATATTTTGGTCCCGAAACCTCCACAAACTGAAAAGACGGAGCATGAACTCTGTGAAGCTCCACCCGGGGACCACTTCATCCATGGCGCTCTGCTTTTCCAGATGTGTGACTTTGAGTTCTTCATGCTGTCAGACCTTTTGCAAAAAAGCGTTTCCGTGGATCAGATATGCTAAAAACGAGGCCTATCTGATCTGCTGCTGGTCAGATTGTAGTTTTTGTAGTGCAAATCATGACATTCATAGAAACATTCGGTCTCATCTTGAGATGGAGAATCTGCACATTAATTTTGTGATCCTCTCGATTTGGGCGCAATGTGAGATAGATAAAGCCCCACAGGAATCCACACTCATTTTTTTCTGAAATTAGATGTTTGTTAGCAAGTAGATTTTACATTTGTTTGTTGCAAGGATTATGCAAAATGAGGTGGAAGGCCAGAACAAAAGCTTTGCATGACACTCTCGGACAGTTCCCGGTCCTGGTTCTGGTAGGAACCATTTCAGTGTGGATTCATAAATAAACAGGAACATCCAGAATTTTCTTTCACCTGACATTTACATTTTTCCTAACAAAAACTACTGATCCACTTTCCACCAACCTTTGTGGAGGGGGCGGAGCAAACTAAAATGCAGCAAATTAATTCAAATTATCATTATTATACACTATTCGTCAACTGTGTCTAAGCACATCTGGGTAAGCAGCTACTTCTGTCTAGTCTAGTGTGTGACTCACACTGAGGGGGTTCTCTATGTTAACGAGCCAGCCATCAAACCCATAGCAGTAGCTGAGCTGCACGAGTTTATCGGCCACTTCTCGGTAAGATTCCTCGTCCTTCAGGAAGGCTTCGCATGTCGCTGCTCCGTCCTCCCACTCTGTGATCAAAGTCCCTGGGTAGACAATACATTTACATTTGAGGACACACATAAAGACACACAAAGAAAGACACACGTGAAATTGACAGATGGGCGTCCACTATGAGTCTTAGGTTCTGTCCAAGGTTTCTGCCTGTTAAACTGAAGTTTTTTCTTGCCTCCATCTCAAAAGTGCTTGCTCTTGTGGGTCTAGTTGGGTTCTGTCTTTCCCTGCTAATCCTGTAAAGTGCCTTGAGATAACTTTCTGTTCTCATCTGGCGCTATAGAAATAAAAATGAATTGAAATTGCTGTTCCATTGAATTGTGAAGCAATATACCATTTAAAATCGAATGCAGCCTCAGAGATAGCACGCTAGTGTCTCCTTGAGCCGGTCCCAAGCCCGGATAAATGCAGAGGGGTGCGGCAGGAATAGCATCCAGCGTAAAACGTTGCAGAATTAAGCATACGATCAACTAGAACGTTGATTTGCTGTGGCGACCCCTGACGGGACCGGCCGAAAGAGGAAGAAGATACCATTTAAAATCTATATTAACAATTGGTGCTGTCATTTTGTGCCTCTTTGCTCACCAAGAACGACGACTCCATGTTTATGTGCAGCGTTGGTCCACACGGCAGGAGGAACAGTCACCAAGTTGTGTGTGAAGTAGTTGAAAATATCGATGAGCTGCCAGTGGTAGAAAGCAAATGGTGACTCTGCAGCTGTCCCCTGAATGAACCTAGATGACAGGAGAAAGCAGGACAAGGCATTATGGGTGCACGTTCAACACAGCCGCTGGAAGACACATGTCTTCAGACATAAATGCAACCCAAACTACAGACGTCTACAGCAGAATCAAGGAAATAAAGAAAATCCGTCTGTCTGTTGATAATGCATAAAGGGATAAACACTGACTAGCCGTAGCATACATTCCATTGTGTTGTTATTTTGAAGCACTAGACAGAAACGGTTGGAGAGGATTTCTGGTATTTCATAAATTTTCTCCACTTTGAATTTTGTCTAGAGAATTAACAAAACGCGTGGAGACCCAGGGGCATGCGCAGCCATTTAGAGTATGTAGCCGGCTACCTATGGAGCTGTCCAGTGCTGAAGTTCGCCTTCAGGATCAGCACTGGACAGCTCCATATGTAGCCGGCTACCTATGGAGCTGTCTAGTGCTGATCCTGAGCTCCATATGTAGCCGGGGTCAACATTTCAGCACATGCTGGAAAAAACAAAAAAGTTCAAATAACTTTCAATAGTCACCTCCAGCAGATTATTGATTTCCTGACTGCAGCGTGTTGCTATTGTTATTGTCGTGTTGCTGAATTTTTCCATTTGATCAGTTCACTACTTAAGTTACAAACATTTAATATTCACTTGTATAGTTGTAAAAATATATGGATAGATTATTGCTGTTATTATAACATAAATCCTTTCAATTGATCAGGTTAAGAAAACCACACGACTCCATCGATCAATAATCAAACTTATTCAAGTAAATAATATTAAATAATAAATGAATAAAAAATATCATCCAACACAAGTTATGGCATTAACTTTGTTCAAAACTCTTTTGTCACAGTTGAGAGGGGCAGAACTGCAGAACAACCAACAAATGTGGGCTGTTAAGAACATGTGACAGATGCAGCATTTTACAAAAAAAAATGTCTGCACACAGCTCTCGGGGGCCACAAAAAATGACTTGGAGGGCCACATTTGGCCCCCTGGCCTTGATTTTGACACATGTGGCTTAATGTTTAAATAAAAAACAACAAAGTTGAGACGCAGAGGGCACGTGCTTGATACTGAGGGCAAGGGGCAGGTGCTGCAGCACCACCTGGTGTCTATCTGTGCACGCCACTGGATGGTCCAGCCTTGTTGCAGTCAGCCTCCCAACACCAGATCTATTGTGTCAATGCCCCCATTAATAAATGTGTCTTTACTGTTTGACGAGGAAGAACGTGACTTCTGATCTCAACCCCCATCCCATGATCGCGTCCACCGATGTGCTCTATGTGCAAACTAGCAGGAACATCAGTGGCAAACATTGCTCTGTAACTTAACTCATTCAATTCCATTAATGTCTAAAGACGTTTTCTAACCCAAACATTCACTGCCAACCATGAAATCTGCCTCTCTTTTTCATTCTCTCCGACATGTTCACCTTCAACACAGTGAAGTGTCCTTTAGCGAAGCAGCAACTAGGTTGGTTGGTGGAAGGAATATTTAGAATTACCTGGAGCTGTTTAATGTGCTTAGTCTGGTGGAGTCAGTGACATTTTAGCTGTACCTGTCATCCAGGTAGCCGCCCATCATGTCATGAGACACCAAGGTCCGACATGGACAGCTGGCCAGAGGAGGCTCCCGAGGCACGAGAGGGACGGCTGCCACGTTGAAGGGATTTGCCTCGCTTCCTTTCCATGATAATATCTCCTCCAAAGTTTGAAGACCGTAGCTGATTGGCTCGGTGGTGTCGAGATCATAATGTCTGGCTGAGAGGAAGAACGGGTCAAAGAGATGGGTATGACCTCCTGACATCAACGGCACAAATCATTTCAGACTGTGGAACATAATTTGTCATTTTAGACCTTGAGCATGTATGCATTACAGTTTCTTAGATGTGAGGATGTGCTGCTTAATTTCTTCTAAAAGAGCGTAAAAGAGGAGTATTTGGTTTCAACTGTTGGTTGGACAAAAGAAGCCATTTAAGACAAATTTAGGCTCTGAGAAACTATGAAGAGATTTAATGTCACATTTGTTTGACATTTATGATATTGTAGATCAATGGATGGTCAAAATAAAATGATGACCAGCCAGTAGTAGCGTCACCAACTTGGTAGCGGTGAGGGAATGAACTGGATGACTTCATGGATGCTCTCTGAATCCATTGGTTGATCCACACAAGACTCCAGCCTGGTGATTGGACAAGGTGGCAAGATCAGATTCACCCATCTGGTTAACAGTGTTTTATATTTCACATAGTCAGTGTTCTAATTAGCATGGAGGTGGCTTCATAGTGTTTTCTGTGGCTTGAGAGGACTTTTATTACAATAACAGCCCTGCACCCGACTGCATGTTCAGTATCAGAACATGCTAACAATAACAGCCCTGCACCCGACTGCATGTTCACTATCAGAACATGCTAACAATAACAGCCCTGCACCCGACTGCACGTTCAGTATCAGAACATGCTAACAATAACAGCCCTGCACCCGACTGCACGTTCAGTATCAGAACATGCTAACAATAACAGCCCTGCACCCGACTGCACGTTCACTATCAGAACATGCTAACAATAACAGCCCTGCACCCGACTGCACGTTCAGTATCAGAACATGCTAACAATAACAGCCCTGCACCCGACTGTACGTTCAGTATCAGAACATGCTAACAATAACAGCCCTGCACCCGACTGCACGTTCAGTATCAGAACATGCTAACAATAACAGCCCTGCACCCGACTGTACGTTCAGTATCAGAACATGCTAACAATAACAGCCCTGCACCCGACTGTACGTTCAGTATCAGAACATGCTAACAATAACAGCCCTGCACCCGACTGCACGTTCAGTATCAGAACATGCTAACAATAACAGCCCTGCACCCGACTGTACGTTCAGTATCAGAACATGCTAACAATAACAGCCCTGCACCCGACTGTACGTTCAGTATCAGAACATGCTAACAATAACAGCCCTGCACCCGACTGTACGTTCAGTATCAGAACATGCTAACAATAACAGCCCTGCACCCGACTGTACGTTCAGTATCAGAACATGCTAACAATAACAGCCCTGCACCCGACTGCACGTTCACTATCAGAACATGCTAACAATAACAGCCCTGCACCCGACTGCACGTTCACTATCAGAACATGCTAACAATAACAGCCCTGCACCCGACTGTACGTTCAGTATCAGAACATGCTAACAATAACAGCCCTGCACCCGACTGTACGTTCAGTATCAGAACATGCTAACAATAACAGCCCTGCACCCGACTGTACGTTCAGTATCACAACATGCTAACAATAACAGCCCTGCACCCGACTGTACGTTCAGTATCACAACATGCTAACAATAACAGCCCTGCACCCGACTGTACGTTCAGTATCAGAACATGCTAACAATAACAGCCCTGCACCCGACTGCATGTTCACTATCACAACATGCTAACAATAACAGCCCTGGTCGATTGCAGTAGAGTATATTAGTGTACAGTGCAATAGTGTACAGTACAATAGTGTACAGTACAATAGTATACAGTACAATAGTGTACAGTGCAATAGTGTACAGTATATTAGTGTACAGTATATTAGTGTACAGTACAATAGTATACAGTACAATAGTGTACAGTGCAATGGTGTACAGTATATTCGTGTACAGTATATTCGTGTACAGTACAATAGTGTACAGTATATTAGTGTACAATATATTGGTGTACAGTACAATAGTGTACCTGGTGGCATCAGTCTTGTCCTCACTGTTGACGTCTACGTGCGATGCCATGTTCAAGAGAAACCATCGAAAAAACAATGAGACAGGTTTCCGCTGCCGGAAGTCACGCCAGATAAACAAACCAGCCTTTCACAATAAAAGCACAGTTTCCATGACGTAAAACAACAACAACAAAAAACTAAAGTAACACGTGTTAATGTTTCGCACATGTATTATTTTGTTCATTTATGTCAAATGCAATTGATATGAATTTCTTCCATATCATAGAAAACCACAAGTCATGTTTTAAACATGTAATACAGAACAATGCAGAGATGTAAATATTGAGTTAGATTTTGTGCACATAATCAGCCGTTACGCATGTTTATTGTTTATTTTAGACGAAACAGTGCGGAAATCTGTTTACAGCAGGGTAGGCTGGGGCATCTGGACAAAGGAGCGCGTTTGTTGTTGTGTAAGGACAGAGTCTCTTAGTAGGAGGAGAATGTCCCCGAGCAGGAAACACACACACACGGCGATGGCGGAAGGCTAACACGGCGGCCATTAACCCTCCATGGAGCAGCTGATATTGTATTTTGTATTCATTCCATCACTGTGTCAGAATCTGTCTTCATATTTGACGTTCTAGTTTTCTTTCTTAGAGGGATGTGGTTGTATGTAGATTGAACATGTCGTCCGGGGGCTTTTTAAGCGTTCCATACTGACATTCATATAACAAAGGCTCTCCCGGCAGCTCTGCGCTGAGAGGCTCTCCGCCCGCGTCCTCCCTCACCACCCAGCCGGAAGTGACGTCAGACACGTTCGCGATCAGCGGAGAAGGCAAGCGAGCGAGGAGACAGCGCGTAATCCTAAATGGAGCCTTTTCAAAATCCGTCTTCATCCGCGGTGAATTAAAGCGTGTCCGCGCTGAAACAGCGAGAGCATAAACTACACACTCGGATCTTTTTAACGAGCATCGTATTACCGCGGTATGGCGTTACTATTGTTTTAAAACAAGGGGCGAAAGATTGTGAGCGCTAACACCGTCCGGAGAGGGCTCACCCAGGACGCGGCTCGTCGCTCGGAAATATTTTTATTGTGCCCGATATTTCGTCTCCTCTCCTTTTTTTTTTTTAAACAAGTTTGAGCTTCGAACTTCACATTTTTTTTTGTTGCTATTTTGGAGCTAGCGAGGGTGCTTGCTAGCCGAACGGCAGATCGCTTGACATGGAGTTGAGAGTGGGGAACCGATACAGACTGGGCAGGAAGATCGGAAGCGGTTCGTTCGGAGACATCTACCTGGGTGAGTGTGAACCGGAGGACGCGTTCGTTTCCATTTATTTGGCTCTTCCTGCTAAGATGGAAGCTGTGTGGCTTTTTTCCAGCTGGTTGCCTTTCCGGGTTTTCTGACGAGCTCGATCAGCTGTTCTGTGTTAGCAGCTTTAGCTACCAAGCTAACAGCCTGTGTCGCAAAGCGGGCGTCTGTTTCCTTCCAATACTTGGTACAGTTTTGTTTTTTTTGCGCGACTCGTAACATTGTGCTTGTAAAGTGAATATTAAAACGAGGCGGGGAGATGACAAGGTTGCGGGTAATGCAGCTAAACCCTTTATGACATTAGCTAGCCGAGCTAATGTCTCGGTTACTCGGGGTTAGGTGATGAGAATGGCTGACCAGGCCGCAGACCTTAGTGTTGAGTCCAGGAAGTGGTCAAATGGTTTGTCCCTGAACGTAAATGGCCGTTAAGTTTCCTGTTATCAGATTACCAGGAGCCTCCTGGCAACATCCGTGTTCGTGAAAATGAGAATTGCTTCGAGAGGTTTATGCAGTTTAGTTTGGAAAATGTCAAAAACCAAGATAATAAACATCTGGAATGGCCACACTTCGCGCTTAAATTGTTCAAACTGACGTGGATGAAATAAAGCTCGTCTTTGGTTGGGAGCAGCCTGGATCACGTCGTTTGATTTACATGTAGCTATTGATTGTGTTGTGTTTACGTACGCTCTCACTAAAGGGCGTCTAAGATGGACGGTATCGCCGAGGTCATGCGTCCCGACCACAGTGTTGCTTGTACCTCAGGTGAGGGCAGTCGCCTCCAGTCTTACTTACCTCAAGTGGTGGTGGCTGCCCCCCCGGGGCAGTTGTGTCTACCCCGGGGGGCAGTTGTGGCTACAATAGTAGCTTCACCACCAAGTATGGAGTGAATGAATAATGCTCAATGTAAAGCGTCTTTGGGTGCCTATAAAACCTATGCTTTATTATTATTATTACGTATTGCAGGAAACTAAGGCCTTACTGGATGGAGTTCACAACTCAAGCAAGTTTCTTTAACAGGAATGTGACGCATGGTGGAGTTGTTATTGTCAGAGCTGGCGTTCTTTGGGGGGGGGGGGGGGGGGGGGTAGTGTTGTAGGTCGATATTTGTGTGAGACCTCGGCTTCACTCTCTGCGTTTTTTTTTGCTTGAGGGCAGCACATTGATTTTGATGGAAATGTAAAACACTCGATCTAAAAGTGTTTGCGAACCCGTGTGTTGTCTGAGTAGAGCGGCGGTACACCGCTGAGTGTTTTGCGCTGCTAAACCTCCTTGCGTCCGGTTACAGCGGTCCCCAAGTCAGCCACGCTGACCGAAAACAATCCAGCAGGTCGTGTCTGACGCAGACGAAACTCGCATCGGTCTCCGTGTGAGGTGACACGCAGGCTAACCCTAACCCTTCCACCGATGTCCAGCTGCTCTGTTCACTGCCCTCTGACAGCCTGTTTATGGGCCCTCAGTAAAACCCCTCTGCCTCGCCCAGAGCGCGATGGAAACATTGAAGACGGTATATAAAAATGTTCATTTTCCTTTTCAAATATTGTATCGTGTAAATAAAATGATTGACAGCGTACTGATTGAGCAGTCAGTGTCCCGACATTCGACGGGAGAGGCGGCGTATTAATTCTCCCACGCTCTCGCCTCATCCTGGATGTGCTTTCTGCCCGCAGTGTGAGACTGTTAGTCACACAAGGAAGCTTAATGGTTGCTAATGGTAAATACACCAAGCAGGTAGAACAGTTTCTGTTCTCTAACTGCCGGTAGTTGCTCTCGCCTGTCATCATCATTAAATTAGACGTGTCCCCGTTTACACAAAGCAGCTGGGTGAGTGGCGAGAGTCGTTCTGTAATTTCCTGTTGTGTTGATGGTGATGTGACCAGCGTGTTGCGTTCATGTTGAAACAAGCCGATGCGTCGGGTCGTTGCACAGAACCAAGCCGTCAAGTCTTTCTTGGAAAAAGGAAGACACTTGATAAAATACTTGGCAGGTCGTAGGATATGGATACATTAGCCAATCAGAGCGGTCGTTTTGTGATACTGGTGGCGCTGGAGAGTACCCGTTCAGGAGAACAGGACTCATCTCCATGGAGACGAAGCTTTGGTGCGGCTCTGTGCTCTTTCATTGTGTAGCACCTTGCACATAGCTGAAGCTTTAGCAACGTCTCCACCGCTAACCTTTTTGGGACCAACAAACGGCTGCTTCTGTTGCCATCGTCACGACCCCGAACCCGTGCCATGTCTGCTGCCGATTGGTCTGCAAGATGAGGTGGATCTCAAGAAAACAAGCGCTTTATTGTAGCAGGATCGTGACTAAGGCTCGGTTAAAAGAAAAAGCAATTTAATCGATTTCCTTTAAAAGTTTTGCAAAATCGTGTAACAACAAGGCGTCTGGGGGAAAAACAAAAGCACATGAAGGATTCCCTTTGCCTTACGACCCGATTCTCGGCGGGCTATAAAGGCAACAGAGGTTTGTAAAGAGTCACGCCCGTACTCGCTAGTAGAAAGCGAAGACTTCAGGCGGCTCGTTCGTGTGCCGGAACCAACCACACTGTCCCAGTAGCACGACTGGTTTAACAGTTTGTTTATAGTTTAGTTAGAATATTAGTATTTTAGCACTTTAAGAAATGCCTTCATGCACTTTGTTGCAGGTCAAGTTTAAACTGAATTTACACTTAAACCAAATTATTTGTTTGCACTTAAAAGCAGTTTAATACTCTGTTGTTCCCTTAGGACGGTTGAGAAAAAAAGAAATTAACACAATGGGGCCATTTCCATTATTTTAGAGTAGGTTAATCTATTTACTGCTGAAATGTCATATTTATTTATATTCATGTAAGTATTTGTGTATATATAGTGTATATATTTTCTAATGTCTATATTGATCCCAGTATTATGAATCGAAATCGAATCGCTTCTGGGAAATTGGCCGTGATAACCAGCCCTAATCGTGAGCGTACAGTCTTTTTGAAAATAAAATTAGCAACACAGCTGCATGAGAGTTTTTAATAAATGTCTTGTCTTTCTGTAATGGGGAGGAAAAGTACAGTACCTTTTGCTACTGTTCAGGTAACCAGAGCAGCATGTATTTCTCGACTTGGGTTCAGGCGTTACATCATCGAGCTAGACGTTGCATAAGTGGAGCATGTCCGAGGAAGAAGCACGTCCTTAATGCAAAGCCGGATTTAACTGGAGGCTGACTGACGTCTGCGGGGGATAAGGTGTCGATAAAGGTGTTTATGACCTTCGGATGGAAACAAAGATTGAAATAAAAACAATCTTGTGTCTGCTTTAATTTTCCTGACACAATGTTCTGTGTGGATCACGTTTCTGTGAGAGGATTAAAGCCAACGCACCACGACTGGTTATTTCTGTAGAACCAACACATTTGTTTCTATTGTCAGTGCGACGTGCTCACCAGGTGTCGCCTGCAAAATGGTGGAGCGCACAATGTGCCGACACACGGCACAGGAAGCACCAGCACATGTGCGAAGTGTGGGCTCGCTACGGGGAACAAAAGCGAGCGCGACAGAATTAGCTTTGTGTGATCGCATCCAGGTCATGTTGTCCACGAGGCTGGAGACCGGTCTGCATGTCTTTCTCAGGCAGTCTGTCCCGCTTCGCCTGAGATATCTCGACATCATTTGATGTAAAACGTTCAAATTCTGGGTGACAATTGTCACCGGAATCCATGTTTACTGTCATTCAGGAAGCATGCCCATCCTGGGCTTTTAACTTCTGTTGTGATGATGATGATGAATATATTTATTAGATAGAATGTTAGAGTACAAGTACAGTCACACAGTAGCATGTATTACAGTACAAGTACAGTCACACCGTAGCATGTATTACGGTACAAGTACAGTCAAACATCCTGTCTAAGAGGAGCATTTCAAAAAAGCCCTTGCGGTCTTGTTTCCGTTGAAAGTCCTTCGTACATAAATCATCCACAATTAACAATACAAATAAAAATAAAACCAATATTCAATAACTCAATTGATGCAAAGTAACATTAGAAAAATAAAATGATTTTACACCACCGATGCAAACTAACAATAAATCTAAAATAAATTACACCACTGATGCAAAATGACAATAGATTACATAAATTACAATAAATTACAAAGACACTTAATATGTGCAACGTAGGTGGACAAAAAAAGGGGGTGGGGGGGGTTGATCCGGAGAGAGTCGTGATGACCATCTCCGTTTCTGCCCCCCTGAAAGGTGTAAACTTGCAGCGCCATGTGAGGAGAAAAGAGTTGACGCGTCCCTCGGAACCAGGGGAGGTTTGAGGCTCCTGTCCTGAACCAGGAGCCTGTCTGACTGCTCTCGCCTCCTCCAGGCTGCTGCTGCAGCGTTTGGGATAGCATTGTTAGCCGTCTGTGTCTGCCAGGATGTTAAATAAGAGGAAATGGTATTTAATTACAGTCTCCAAATGTTTTCATTCTTCAGACATTTCCCCAAAACTAGAGCGGGTCATGTTAGATGCGTTTTTTTGTGGCAGGTTAAAACCTTATTCCACGAGTCCTCGTGTTATTTGTTTAGGAAGTTTCCTGTTTATAGCGGGATTTGACTTGAACTAGCGCTGAACATCTTGAAGGATAACTTGCAACAAGTTCCATGAGTTAAGTTGAGGCCGGAAAACGCCAGAACATACAGTGACTCGGCTGCAGAACACACGTCCTCTCCTGTTCGCTGCAGGACGAACTGTCCCTTTGAAGTCCTCCCGACAGACGGGCAGAAACGGGTTTATTCGCCAGCCGGGGGGCAGATCGATGCTTTTTGATTAGTTTTATGGATGGTGTTTGATCTGCCAACTTGTTTTAGATCATCATTGTGTGGCGCACGCACACATATATTGATGCAGCATGGCTGCGTAGCCATAGGCCATAATATTCTGTGGGTCTTGAAAATGTAAGGCAAAATGAGCGAGAACCACCGGTACTCGGCGTACGTCGGCGGCTGGTACTGAAGGGGTTAATCATAAGAGGAGGATTTTGTGACATTCTGAAGTCTTCTGGCCACGAGAAGGTCTGTGTCTCTTCTTCTTTGGACAGACGAGACATTCCCGATTGTTATTGACGATGCTGTCGGTTGGATTTTGTCTCCCTGATGCCGTTTCGTTTCAGTCCGGGCGGGACTGGAACCATTTCTGTTGCTCCCCGCTCTGACAGGACGTTGCTCTGGTGCTGCCCCGTGCCGTTTGAGTGCGTGGGGGGTTCGTGCGGTGACGCTGTGTTCACCTGTGAGTCACCGTTGTGCTGCAGCAGGCCTCTGGGCCGCTGATTCACCTTCTTTCCCTGCACCAGCTGCTAGTGCTGCGTCCGATCGGCGTGTCGTCAGGCTGGATTTCATCTGAAGCACGATGATCGTATGCGTCTGACCTCTCCGCCTGTGTCCGCCTGTCTGTCTCTGCCTGTCTGTCCAGGTACTGACATCTCGGTTGGAGACGAAGTGGCCATCAAGTTGGAATGTGTGAAGACCAAACACCCACAGCTCCACATAGAGAGCAAAATCTACAAGATGATGCAGGGTGGAGGTACGGCGCACGCCTTTAGTGCACCACACACACACACACACGCACACACACACACACGCACACACACACACGCACGCCCGGTCAGTTAGCCAGGTGTTGTTGGTGATGTAAAGAACGGTTTGAGGTGGAGCTCCTGAGAATGAAGCGCTCATCATGTTCCTGCTGCTACCTGGGGACAATTTTGATGGCTTTGGCATAACTCTCGGGGTTTTTCAGAAAGAATGTGGCTCACTTGATAGAGTGGGTGGTCCAGTGATCAGTAGGTCAGTGGTTCGAATCCCAGCTCTGACTGTCTACATGCCGAAGTGTCCCTGGGCCAGACGCCGAAGCCATGATTGCTCCCTCTGGCTGCACGTTGCATGTGAATGTGAGGAAAAGGGGCAGGACGGTGGCGCAGTGGCTAGCGCTGTTGCCTCACAGCAAGAAGGTCACAGGTTCGATCCGACTTGTGGCCGTTCTGTGAGGAGTTTGCATGTTCTCCCCGTGTCTGCAGAGGTTCTCTCCGGGTTTTCTCCGGCTTCCTCCCACCACCAAAAACGTGCTAATTAGGTGAACTGCTGCCGCTAAATTGCCCGTAGGTGTGAATGATTGTCTGTCTCTGTGTGTCCCTGTGATGAACTGGCGGCTTGTCCAGGATGTACCCCGCCAGTCGGCTGCAGAGCAAGCTGACACTGGCGTCCATGCTGCTCCGGTGCTCGCGTAACTAGCGCAGAGACGCGTTGTTCTGCCAGCCCGGTGGTTTGTGGCGTCGTCCCAGCTGAAGGTTCCGTTCAGCACCGACTGCCACTGGAACCAGCATGCCCGAACGCGCCCATGAGCAGATCTGTCTCTGCAAGCAGAACGCCTTCTGAATGTTTGTCCCAGCGTTCGCTTTCGTAGGGCGTGGTGCTGCCTCGGCCTTTAAGGTGCGTTTTCGTTTGTATCTATATAAATAGCTGCTGCCGTGTGTAGATCTGCGGCTGCCGGAGGCGCCTCCGCCGTGGCAGCTTCAGCCGCTCACCAGCTGGCCTGTGCATTAAACTGCTCCTCCTGTCAGGCTCGGGGGGGGGGGGGGGGACGGACGCCATCAGGCCTTCCTGCTGCCTGCAGTAGCATTCCATTAGCTTGCATCACAGCCTCTCACAAAGCTGGATCGAGCGATCCCGTCCTTAAAGGCACAATCACAACTGACTGTGTATCTAATTATTGTGTTACTTAGTTTCCTACGATTCCTCCTCATGATCAACCATGCAAATAAACTCAAGTGAAAATAATCCCGTGTTTAATAATCCACTTATCTAAAAAGCCGTGCAGTATTTGATTATCAGGATGCATTATGTTAAAGTAATAATACATTAGCAGTGAAAGAATGTGATTCGGGGGTCTTCCTCCTCTCTGCTCGCCTCCAGTCGGCATCCCGACCATAAAGTGGTGTGGGGCTGAGGGCGACTACAACGTGATGGTGATGGAGCTGCTGGGACCCAGCCTGGAGGACCTGTTCAACTTCTGCTCTCGCAAGTTCAGCCTGAAGACGGTGCTGCTTCTGGCCGACCAGATGGTGAGGAAACGCAGCAGCGACCGGGATGGATGCAAAGGCCGGCTAGTTTGTTGTCCGTTAAGCTCCAGGGCGTTGCGAGTCCGACTCCAGTCTTCACCTGTGGACGATGTCGTTGGTACCGCTCTGTTAATGAAAGAGAAACCCACAATGGTCACTGAAATAAACCCCAAACTGACAAAAGTAAAAATAAATAAAGAGTACTCTGAGTCACTCCCCTCCTAACTGGATCTGGATCCACACGGTGATCTGGATCAGCACCAAAAGGTTCTAGATTGTTCTTGGTATCTTTACACACCAACCATGAAAAGTCAGAGTGAGTCAGAGTTGATACATTTTAATGTTAAAATGTAATATTTGTTCCTGACCTCATTCTGGATCAGGACCAGAAGACATTTTCCATGACGGTTCATATCGGACCCCTCAGGGTCGGGCGACCACCAGATAAAACCTGCCTGCCCGAAACCATTTGATGGTTGCCCACAAACATGTACCGGTAACTTTTTTTTCTTGCTGTCTTCAGTCGCCATTGAGCCCTGTCGCGCCAAAATCTGTTTCTGTATCCAGACGGGTATCCGGATCGCTCTCAGAATTTGGTGGATCTAAATTAGACCATGGCTCATCTTCTGATGTTTATTCATCCAGTTCCATCCAGCCGTCAAAAAATGAACCCATGAATCTCAAACATTGCTTATGTCTTGCGGTTCATCCACATCATATTGAAAAATAAACGGATGAATCCATGATTTCTCCCTGCGCCACGTTTGTCCGTGAATCCTGACGGCATATCCTGCTTGTAGATCAGCCGCATTGAATACATCCACTCCAAGAACTTCATCCACCGAGATGTGAAGCCAGACAACTTCCTGATGGGGCTGGGTAAGAAGGGCAACCTGGTCTACATCATTGACTTCGGCCTGGCTAAGAAATACCGCGACGCCCGCACACACCAGCACATCCCCTACCGCGAGAACAAGAACCTGACGGGCACTGCCCGCTACGCCTCCATCAACACGCATCTGGGCATCGGTACGGCTGGTCCCTGTGGCCTCCACACAACCCCGTCCTCGTGAGTGGACGGACCCTCATGGCTCTTGATCTTTGTCCACTCTGTCTCTACAGAACAGTCCAGACGAGACGACCTGGAGTCACTGGGCTATGTTCTCATGTACTTCAACCTGGGGTCTCTGCCCTGGCAGGGCCTCAAAGCTGCCACCAAGAGACAGAAGTATGAACGCATCAGTGAGAAGAAAATGTCGACTCCCATCGAAGTCCTCTGCAAAGGCTATCCGTGTAAGTTCAGCTGGATTTAATAACGCAACATTCACCTGCTCCCGACATTCCGGTTTGACGGTTTGTGTAACCTTTAGCTTTACTGTACATCATTCGTCTTTGTCCTCCACAGCGGAGTTTGCCACCTACCTAAACTTCTGCCGCTCTCTGCGGTTCGACGACAAGCCCGACTACTCTTACCTCCGCCAGCTGTTCAGGAACCTTTTCCACAGACAGGGCTTCTCCTACGACTACGTCTTTGATTGGAACATGCTCAAGTTTGTAAGTTGCATTTTACAACAATTTTACAAGTTAGCCCAGAAACGGGCAAACCCAGGCCCGGGGGCCATATGCGGCCCGTTGGTCTTTTTAATCCGGCCCGCCAAACTTGTCCAAATAATATCATTAAATAAAATTGTATAATAATTAAACCTCATTCGTTTGACCTTTTCCCTGTAATGCTACCTGTAAAAGGCCAAATCCTTTAATGCAATAGCTTTCGTGTGTCATTTATATTAGCTCACACAAATACTCCATCCATCTGTTCTTGGTCCGGCCCCTCTGTCAAATGTTAGAACCTATTGTGGCCTGCGAGTCAAAGTTTGCCCACCCCTGAGTTAGCCAGACCGTACAGCTTCACCAAATCGTACTGAATCCACACCTGAACCGTTGAACTGAAGTCGAAGTTGGCCTCTGTTTATTTGAAGTACCACAGAAGAGTTTTTGTTCAAATTTAACCAGCAACAAATATTTTCAGTAACATGATATCTTCAATCACCAGGAAATAGTCACATGCTTTCTGCAAAATAGCAGCACAATATACAACAAGAGAAAAAAACACTCTCAAAGGATCACTGCTGCTATTTTGAACAATCAAAAATCAAAGAAATGGCAGCAGATTACAGAACACAGCAGTAAATCTTCACAAGAAGCACGGTAAACTGTAAACACCGCAGAAAGATGAAAGACAACGGCAACAAAACACAATAAAAAGCCAGAGCGCACACTGATCAGGTCACGCCCACTGCAGTGATGTCATCGTGATGGCACATTAGTGACGCCTCCCAGTTCCATCTGTTTTTTATCTGCAAAAACCCTTTCAAGTTTCAGAGAAAGATCCACTTGATTTATCACGTCGATAAAAAGGACCCGCCATCAGCTCCAGCCGTTATCGACGACACGCACAAGACCGCCACGTGATCACTGAGGCCGGATTCTGAAATGCATCGATACATTTTAAATGAGAACTTTTGCGTGTGTGTGTGCGTGCCAGGGTGCCAACAGGGGCGTGGAGGATGCAGAGCGGGAGCGTCGGGAACGGGAGGAGAGGCTGAGGCACAGCAGGAATCCCGGCGCCAGGGGCATGGCGTCCGCCTCGGGGAGAGCCAGAGCCGCACAGGAAGCCGCCGCCCCCTCACCCCTGAACCCCGCCTCACACACAGGTACACACCTCCAGCAATGACGCGAAGAAAGGGAGTGTTTCGTTTATCGTGTTCCTTATCTCAGACGGGCGTGTCACTGTCATGTGACCCTTTGTCTCTCAGGTTTGGAGAAGGAGAGGAAGGTGAGCATGCGTCTTCATCGCGGGGCGCCCGTCAACATCTCCTCCTCGGACCTGACGGGACGGCAGGACACGTCGCGCATGTCCACCTCGCAGGTAACGCGAAGACGCACCCTGTGCTCTATTCCGCCATAACCCTGCCCTTTGTTCGTTTCCAGTGAACAAAGCGGCGGCGCAACGGCGCCCCAGTGTGGCCGTCTGCAAGCCGACACGCCGGTGTAAACATGGAGCGTTTAAAATGATTCTGGTTCTGAACTGAACAGAACCCGCCTCTGAGCAGGTCCTGCTGGATCAAACCCATGGAGACGCTCTCTACTTCTGTCTGTCCCTGTTTGTAGTTTATTGTTCTGCAGGTCGGATCGGGAGACATTTAGTCTTTGTTGTGACGACGCTCAAACCAAATGCTGGCGATGTGTCTGTTAGCTTTGCCGTGTGTCTGATCTGTGCCGCTGTACCTTTAAGTCACCGCTCATCAGCGACTCCCATGTTGTTGAGTCACGCAGTAATAAATCTGAATCTGACCAGACATTTCTGCTGCTGTTATTGTGGGACCTGCTTGTTCATTGAAAGCAGTGTGACCAGCATGGGGGGGGGGGCTGGAGAAAGCAGCAGGTTAGCTGCATCACATCTCTTCAGTTTACACGAGGCTGCTTGTGCGTCTGGAGTGAGGCTGCAGCGTCTTTGATTCTGCATCGTCCGAAGTGGGATTTAGCCAGATAACCTGCGAAACTAAAAATCTCTACGGACGACCTGCTTACTCAGGCTGGAGGTGTTTCCTTTTGAACCGAGCGCTGCAGCAGGAAGCGTGCATGTACGTGTCATTTCCTGTCTGTGTCGCACGGATTCAGGCCTCTGAGATCTGAGCCCTGGCGATGAAGGGGGCCGTCTCCTGGGGGAACGCTTCCTGTTCCCGCCCGCTACATGAAGCGTCCACCAGAGTGCTGGTTCCAGCCTTTTGGTGTTGTATTTGGGGGAAAACACAAAATGACCAGTACATACATCTGCAAATACTTTAGGTATTTGGGGAATTCGAAACTTGTGTTTTTATTTAGAATTTAGAAAATCAACTCAAACCGTGCGTCTGCTTGCTTTGACTGCAGAGAGACAGGAAATGGGCGGAGACTAGTTCTGGTTGATGATGTCATCGTTAAAGTGAATATATGTTTCTCTGCAGGGTTTGTCCCGGGTCACGCCCGGCGGCCTCCAGTCTGCAGCTCCACGGTGAAACCCTGTCATCCACCTGAGCACCACGGAGGCCTCTCCAAACCCCACCTGCAGCACGCTCACACACACACACACGCACACACACGCACACACACGCACACACCAGACTACCACTGTTTGCTCGAGAGTCCCGCTGCGCTCTTGTTCACTTACCCAGGAAGACGTGCACAAAGAAGCGTGTGTGTTTGTGTGAGAGCCGGGTGGGAGGAGCCCAGCCTCCTTCCTCCTCACATGGGAGACGTGGAAAACGCTCCTCCTTGTCGATGAAGCCATGGATCCCCTTTCCTTTGGCGTTTCAACTTGTCTTTGTCTTTAGCGTTCAAGCCTCTTCCAGCAGGCGGGGCTTCCCAGGGGTGTGTTCGATGTCAAAATGGTGTGTGGGACAGGAAGACGGGCGACCCGCCGTGGCGCTGTTAAAGAGCGGCGCCCCAGTAGTTTAGTGTCTTAAGAATCCTTCCACCCCTTTTTTGTAGATGTTCTAGGTTTAAGTGTAAAATAGATTGGGAGGGGGGGGGGGGTAGCCCCCTTGTTTTGAAACGGGGCAGACAGGACTTTAGAGGTGAGTTTGTTGTTCTCTGGTATTCTGGGAGCAGGACATTAGTGATCCAAAAGCAGGCGGAACCTTTTCTTTGTGCGTTGGGGGTGGGCGAGCCGGCAGGTCCGTCTGTCCAGACGTCTCTAACCTGCTGCATCGTGGCGTGGCTTTGTGTTTGTGTGGTTCTGTCGTGGGCTTGTGCTGGTTCTGATGGTGGGGGTGAAGGTGCTGATGGGTCATTTCCGTTCACGTCTTGAACTCCTTTGCCTCCTGAGCTTCACTCGTAAGACGGTCTCCTTCCGTGTGCAGCCGTTTCCCACCCGGACCCGCCCCTTTTGTCTCTCTAATCCTTAGGAAAGCAGGGTGTGAAATCCGCCTCGCCGTCTTTGCCGGCGGGATGGCGGTTTGTTTCATCGTTTACATCATGAGCCACAGCCGAGAGGATGCCCGAGCGCCACGGCGACGTTTTGTCTTCTCGTCGGGGCCAGACCCTCGTCTGATGGCACCAAAATGTTGAAACGGGATTTCCACAGTGAGCTGTGGTGAAGCCGCTTCGTTGGGTGGGGCGTCACTGAAATCAAATTGCAGGCACGGTTCGTTCTGCAGCCCTGGGGGGGGGGTGGGGGGGAAGCGGAAGTGTTTGGAGCCTCGGCTGAAAACGGCAGATCCCATCTTGACCCCCATCTTTTAGGTCTTTTAGTGTCTTTTATGGAAGTGTAGCACTAAACTGTTGGTGTTCCACACTCTATTGTGATTTTTTTTTTTTAAATGGTGATGTCAGTGCAAGGAAGACAAAAAAAAAAGAGACGCGTCCTCCTTGAGTTGAACTGAAGCCCCGCTGTGATCGAGTCCAGGTAGCAACTGGAGCTCCGGAGAATCGTCACGGTACCGGAGCGGCGAGCCGCGCCCTGCTCCACACGGACCTGGGCGGCGGAGCCCAGGAATTAATTCTGATCGAGTATTGTAGGACGCTGCGTGTCATCGGAGGGCTTGTAGTGGTGATCTGTACATGTTGTGAATAGCCGCTGACCTTTGGGAACGAGTGCACGGAGGAATGAGGAAGCCTCGCCCCAGAGCTTGGTTTCTGAGACGTGCTTCACTCGTAGGTTTCAAAAAGAAGTGATGATGTCACTGATGAGAGGCTCCGCCCAGGAGAGCATTTTCTTTTTTTTTTTTGTCCCAACTCTTCTTTTAACTGTGCAGTGGAGATGCTTGGTCATGTCCCACAATGCATCTCTCTCTCTCTCTCTCTCTCTCTCTCTCTCTCTCTCTCCGTGGATTCATGGGAAATCTATCTTTCCACACAGATCTTTGCTCCTCGTTTGTAATGCCACTGTTGTGTATTTTCAAATTGTGTAAATAAATGAGTAAGTACTTGCATTGGTTGTGTTTATTGATTGGTTGGCCACCTCGGGAAGCTGGGGAGGGGTTTGGGGGTTGGTTTGTCTTCGATCCACATTCAGATGAACATTGTGTTTATTTTGTATTTTTGTTTTATTTTCTGAGTTTGAAGTCGAAGGACGGGAGTGAGTGTTTAAAATGTAAAGTTGATGATGACAATGGGGGAGGGATTACACAAGTTTTTCTTCCCCACTCCTTTTGATTTGGAATTTATTTACTCGCGTGTATTATATTCTTCTTTGTGAATGCTCGAAATAAATAAACTTCAATCGACATCAACCTGAAACATTAGTACGCATGAAATGTGACCTTATCTTTAAATCGGTCAGGAGTCGGTGGGAGGGTTCCACGGGAGCAGGTCCGCATCTCGTCTGGGAACGATGTCACTTCCTGTCTGGTTCTTCTGGATCTTTCTGGAGACACCTGTGGGTTGGCTCATAAAAATACTACTGCCTGTTGCATTGAGCTTTTTAAACGTACCACTACTATTGAATACATTAACCTCCAAACATGTCCAAAACAAGGATTACACCGATCCCCAGATTACAGATTCAGCGCATACGTGTTGGAATGAATTTGCTCATGGGATCAAAGGGGTTGAACCACTGAGTGATGCTGTGGGGCAGACACACAATAGGTCATACGACCCACCCCGCAGTACGTGTACAAAGCCACATCCACAGATCAGAGGAACAATGGAAGCCCATGATGTGATGTTTCATCAAGGAATGCCCCCAGTAGTTTTTACAAACTTGTATATTATTCCAGAGGGCAAGAAGGCCGAACCACTGAACGCACTGTTCTTATCTCCATAGCAACCGCACCCTAGTTTATTTAGTCCTGGATTATTTCACGGTCACACGGATCCAGGTGGTGATATGAACACACAAAGGGGAACCTTTCTACCCATCAGAGGGACTAACTGGGGTGAGTGGGTGCAGTAATGAACCTGATCTGAAGTCCCTCTAGGGACTAACTCTGGGGTGAGTGGGTGCAGCAATGAACCAGATCTGAAGTCCCTCTAGGGACTAACTCTGGGGTGAGTGGGTGCAGCAATGAACCAGATCTGAAGTCCCTCTAGGGACTAACTCTGGGGTGAGTGGGTGCAGTAATGAACCTGATCTGAAGTCCCTCTAGGGACTAACTCTGGGGTGAGTGGGTGCAGTAATGAACCAGATCTGAAGTCCCTCTAGGGACTAACTCTGGGGTGAGTGGGTGCAGTAATGAACCAGATCTGAAGTCCCTCTAGGGACTAACTCTGGGGTGAGTGGGTGCAGTAATGAACCAGATCTGAAGTCCCTCTAGGGACTAACTCTGGGGTGAGTGGGTGCAGCAATGAACCAGATCTGAAGTCCCTCTAGGGACTAACTCTGGGGTGAGTGGGTGCAGTAATGAACCTGATCTGAAGTCCCTCTAGGGACTAACTCTGGGGTGAGTGGGTGCAGCAATGAACCAGATCTGAAGTCCCTCTAGGGACTAACTCTGGGGTGAGTGGGTGCAGCAATGAACCAGATCTGAAGTCCCTCTAGGGACTAACTCTGGGGTGAGTGGGTGCAGCAATGAACCAGATCTGAAGTCCCTCTAGGGACTAACTCTGGGGTGAGTGGGTGCAGCAATGAACCAGATCTGAAGTCCCTCTAGGGACTAACTCTGGGGTGAGTGGGTGCAGTAATGAACCAGGTCTGAAGTCCCTCTAGGGACTAACTCTGGGGTGAGTGGGTGCAGCAATGAACCAGATCTGAAGTCCCTCTAGGGACTAACTCTGGGGTGAGTGGGTGCAGCAATGAACCAGATCTGAAGTCCCTCTAGGGACTAACTCTGGGGTGAGTGGGTGCAGTAATGAACCAGGTCTGAAGTCCCTCTAGGGACTAACTCTGGGGTGAGTGGGTGCAGCAATGAACCAGATCTGAAGTCCCTCTAGGGACTAACTCTGGGGTGAGTGGGTGCAGCAATGAACCAGATATGAAGTCCCTCTAGGGACTAACTCTGGGGTGAGTGGGTGCAGTAATGAACCAGGTCTGAAGTCCCTCTAGGGACTACTGAACCCGGTGACAACAGCATGTGACCGACATTCACACTTGATATTTAAAGCGAAATTCCCATCAACACGGGGCTCTCCACCTGCCTTACAAAACAATAGCCCCGTGACGTCAGACAGCGACGCGCTGATTGGTCGCTGCCGGACTGACGGTCTGCATGCAGACGCGCAGAGACCAACGTTGCTGAGGAAGGAAGCTGGAGGAGGAGACGAGAACCGCATCACCGCTCAGAGACGCAACAGTTTGTTTCCTCATCGCGTCCCGCTGAGCAGCTCCACGGGGCCGGTGAACGACCGGGGAAGGTCCCTCAAAGCCGGAGACACGCGTGAACCCTTTAATCGTGGAGTGGGACACGAAACGAGCGGGCGCATGTCGTGACAGAGCCGCGGCGTCCTATCAGAACAGGTAAGAATGTGTTCATCTTTATTTTAATTCAAATTAATTTATCAACAGAATCATTCACGGAGACGTGTAATATAATAATAATAATAATAATAATAATAATAATAATAACAATACTAATCATCATCATCATCATCATCATCATAATCATAATAATAATGATGATTATAACAATAATAATGATAATAATAATAATAATAATAATGATAGTAATAATCATCATAATAATAATAATAATAATAATAATAATAATAATATGCGTTGGTTTTATGTCACGCTTTTCTGGACACTCAAAGACGCTTCACATTGTGCATTATTCATTCACTCCACACTTGGTGGAGGTGAAGCTGCTGTTGTAGCCACGGCTGCCCTGGGGTAGATACAGCTCATCTGGGGTAGATACAGCCGCCCTGGGGTAGATACAGCTCATCTGGGGTAGATACAGCCACCCTGGGGTAGATACAGCTCATCTGGGGTAGATACAGCCGCCCTGGGCTAGATACAGCTGCCCTGGGGCAGACTGACAGAAGCACCATCGGCCCTCCTGACCACCACCGACATTCACTTGTGTTGTGTCCAGGACTTGTTGTGTCCTTGTCTTGCCCAAGGACACAACAACAGTGTACACATGTGCCGGAGCCAGGAATCAAACCGCCAACCTCTCGATCATAGGACGAACCGCTCAACCACCTGAGCCGCACAACTGCATCTGACCTTCACATGAATTATTAACAACCGTTTCCTAAATTATCCTCTTAATGCATTTTGGAAACTCAATCCATTTACTTCAGTCTATTTTCTATCCGTCTATAATGCATTCTTACTTTTATTTCTGACTCTTAGGCCTTCAGAAGCTTGAAACATCTCACTAAACTTCAACAAGTCTGGTCCAAATGATCCAAGCAAAATTAGCATCAAAGCCAGGAAAAGGAAAAACTGATTTGTCATAACTTTATCCCAGAACAGAACTGGTCAAGTTGAAAGGAGTGATTTTAGTCTTTATTATGTACTGTAAAAAAAAAAAAACTGCTGAAAAACTATTTTAACTGGAGTTATGGCCCTTGGTTTGGCCGTTCTGCAGTAGTACTGCAGTAGTACAGCGAGTCGGACACAGTAGTACTACTATGCTGTAGACTGGTCATTGATTACGGCGTCCGCTTGTTTTGCTGCTGGGTCCAGGAGCTCCAGTCTATCGGTCCGTCTGCCACAGACGGGTCCAGGATCTCACATCTCGGGTATCGGATGGTATGAGCTTTTACCAGCGTGGGCGAGCAGAGTGACAGTCTGAATAATGTACCCAGCATAAACAGATTATTTTTCAGTGCGGCTTGGGCAGCATATTTCCCTGGGGAGTCTGAAACACAGGGTTGTGGAGGTAAATAATTTACACATCACATTCCCGTCAGTGTATCCCTGAGATCTTGTTACCCAGAGACACTGAACGACGAGCTTTCCTGGCCAGTTTGCTTTCTGCCCAGAGAGCTCGTTCCCTCGGCCGTTCGACAGGAAGTAAATCAGAGAATGGCGATGCTGTCCAAACGGTAGCTCATGGCCTCGTCTGCAGAAATCCAGACGTGTTAAACAACAGGCTCCGGGCCTTCGCCTGGACTCCTGCACATACGTGAAGCTGAGTCAGTTGGCTGAGGTTGAGGCTCGTTGCTGCTGCCGTGTAAATCCTGACGGACACCAAGGAGACGGCTGGAATCTGTGTTTGGGTTCATCTGTTCAGGACATGGTGCTCCAGACAGATTGTATTCTAAATCTGACCGATCCAAGGCCTGAAATGACTATGTATTGATTTTACTGGACGTTTAACGTGTTGCTGCATTCAGATGATACTCTCGGCTCTTCGTCACATTCACGCACAAAACCTCACAATCACTTTGTTAAGCTTTAAGGAACCTTATTTCAACATGAAAATGGGAAATGGGGAGGAGAGCCGATTGTCTTTTAAATTGTCAGCTGAAGTGCATGCTAATGTTGTCACCCCCCCCCCCGGCCCTGAAGATAATGGTGCCAGAGAGAGCATGAAGCCTGTCGGAACATGCTACTTACACACAACATACAGGTAGTCCAGCTCACAGGGGTCAAGTACAGGATTATGGGGCTTCCATCTGATGCTAAAATAGCCATCCAGCCATTTTTGGATGGATGGATGATCAATAAAAGTTAATGTAAATGTCACACAAACAAAATGTATATTCAATTCAATAAGTGTTTTCAATTCACCTTTACTTTCATCTAATATGCGTTTTCATTTTTAACCTGAAAGTCAATTTAAACAATTTACACTTTTAAATTGAGAGTTGTTGATTTCACTTGACGATCACGTGGTATGATAATTACTGTACAGAACATGAATTAACCAACTGCCTATTTGAATGAAGCTAAATTATTTCGTTTCGACTGAATATTGGAATTATTATTATTCTGATTCCAAACCGGTGGAAACGGGTCATGAACCTTTGGTTCTTTGTCTCAGTTTCTGTCGGCTGGCGACCCAGAAATCCTTCCTCCCCTGCTCAGCAAAGCGACATTTCAACAGGACTCTGGAATCGTCTTGTGTGAAGATTAGTGAAGGAACTCGTCGTCGCTGCGCGAGACTGTCAGCAATCACTTCTCTACATTCCGACACGCAGCTCCACGAGCATCTGAGTATGCGTTTTTTGTTTTTGATTTTCCAAGTAATGTTTGTAATCAGGAATGTTCTCTTTAGCGTATATGTTGCTAACGTTGTAGCCGACTGATGCTAGTGGCCAGTATCAAATTAATATGAACTGTCACTTTCATTTTTCTTCCAGCTTCTGTCGGCCTCCATTAAGACTCAGCCCGAGAGCGTCATGGGAGGCGTGGCATTGGATGTGGATGCAGGCGGGGTGAAGGCCCCAGATGGAGGGTGGGGCTGGGCGGTGCTGGCAGGCTGTTTTGTCATCACTGGCTTCTCCTATGCTTTCCCCAAAGCAGTCAGTGTGTTTTTCAAAGAGCTGACCAGGGAGTTCGGGGTGGGATACAGCGACACTGCCTGGATCTCCTCCATCCTGCTGGCCATGCTCTACGGCACAGGTAGGCTGCTGCTCCGCAGGACTAATAGCAGACAGACAGGTAGGCTGCTGCTCCGCAGGACTAATAGTAGACAGACAGGTAGGCTGCTGCTCCGCAGGACTAACAGCAGACAGACAGGTAGGCTGCTGCTCCGCAGGACTAGCAGCAGACAGACAGGTAGGCTGCTGCTCCGCAGGGCTAATAGCAGACAGACAGGTAGGCTGCTGCTCCACAGGACTATCAGCAGACAGACAGGTAGGCTGCTGCTCCGCAGGACTAACAGCAGACAGACAGGTAGGCTGCTGCTCCGCAGAACTAGCAGCAGACAGACAGGTAGGCTGCTGCTCCGCAGGACAAATAGCAGACAGACAGGTAGGCTGCTGCTCCGCAGGACTAGCAGCAGACAGACAGGTAGGCTGCTGCTCCGCAGGACTAACAGCAGACAGACAGGTAGGCTGCTGCTCCGCAGGACTAATAGTAGACAGACAGGTAGGCTGCTGCTCTGCAGGACTAATAGCAGACAGACAGGTAGGCTGCTGCTCTGCAGGACTAACAGCAGACAGACAGGTAGGCTGCTGCTCCGCAGGACTAGCAGCAGACAGACAGGTAGGCTGCTGCTCCGCAGGACTAGCAGCAGACAGACAGGTAGGCTGCTGCTCCACAGGACTAACAGCAGACAGACAGGTAGGCTGCGGCTCCGCAGTACTAACAGCAGACAGACAGGTAGGCTGCTGCTCCACAGGACTAACAGCAGACAGACAGGTAGGCTGCGGCTCCGCAGTACTAACAGCAGACAGACAGGTAGGCTGCTGCTCCGCAGGACTAGCAGCAGACAGACAGGTAGGCTGCTGCTCCACAGGACTAACAGCAGACAGACAGGTAGGCTGCTGCTCCGCAGGACTAAGAGCAGACAGACAGGTAGGCTGCTGCTCCGCAGGACTAATAGCAGACAGACAGGTAGGCTGCTGCTCCGCAGGACTAGCAGCAGACAGACAGGTAGGCTGCTGCTCCGCAGGACTAACAGCAGACAGACAGGTAGGCTGCTGCTCCGCAGGACTAATAGTAGACAGACAGGTAGGCTGCTGCTCTGCAGGACTAATAGCAGACAGACAGGTAGGCTGCTGCTCTGCAGGACTAACAGCAGACAGACAGGTAGGCTGCTGCTCCGCAGGACTAGCAGCAGACAGACAGGTAGGCTGCTGCTCCGCAGGGCTAATAGCAGACAGACAGGTAGGCTGCTGCTCCACAGGACTATCAGCAGACAGACAGGTAGGCTGCTGCTCCGCATGACTAGCAGCAGACAGACAGGTAGGCTGCTGCTCCGCATGACTAACAGCAGACAGACAGGTAGGCTGCTGCTCCGCAGAACTAGCAGCAGACAGACAGGTAGGCTGCTGCTCCGCAGGACTAGCAGCAGACAGACAGGTAGGCTGCTGCTCCGCAGGACTAGCAGCAGACAGACAGGTAGGCTGCTGCTCCGCAGGACTAACAGCAGACAGACAGGTAGGCTGCTGCTCCACAGGACTAACAGCAGACAGACAGGTAGGCTGCGGCTCCGCAGTACTAACAGCAGACAGACAGGTAGGCTGCTGCTCCACAGGACTAACAGCAGACAGACAGGTAGGCTGCGGCTCCGCAGTACTAACAGCAGACAGACAGGTAGGCTGCTGCTCCGCAGGACTAGCAGCAGACAGACAGGTAGGCTGCTGCTCCACAGGACTAACAGCAGACAGACAGGTAGGCTGCTGCTCCGCAGGACTAAGAGCAGACAGACAGGTAGGCTGCTGCTCCGCAGGACTAACAGCAGACAGACAGGTAGGCTGCTGCTCCACAGGACTAGCAGCAGACAGACAGGTAGGTTGCTGCTCCACAGGACTAACAGCAGACAGACAGGTAGGCTGCTGCTCCACAGGACTAGCAGCAGACAGACAGGTAGGCTGCTGCTCCGCAGGACTAGCAGCAGACAGACAGGTAGGCTGCTGCTCCGCAGGACTAGCAGCAGACAGACAGGTAGGCTGCTGCTCCGCAGGACTAGCAGCAGACAGACAGGTAGGCTGCTGCTCCGCAGGACTAGCAGGAGACAGACAGGTAGGCTGCTGCTCCGCAGGACTAACAGCAGACAGACAGGTAGGCTGCTGCTCCGCAGGACTAGCAGCAGACAGACAGGTAGGCTGCTGCTCCACAGGACTAACAGCAGACAGACAGGTAGGCTGCTGCTCCGCAGGACTAAGAGCAGACAGACAGGTAGGCTGCTGCTCCGCAGGACTAACAGCAGACAGACAGGTAGGCTGCTGCTCCACAGGACTAGCAGCAGACAGACAGGTAGGCTGCTGCTCCGCAGGACTAACAGCAGACAGACAGGTAGGCTGCTGCTCCACAGGACTAGCAGCAGACAGACAGGTAGGCTGCTGCTCCACAGGACTAGCAGCAGACAGACAGGTAGGCTGCTGCTCCGCAGGACTAGCAGCAGACAGACAGGTAGGCTGCTGCTCCGCAGGACTAATCGCTAAAGGACTGAATACAGCCCAGCAGCAATCACTAAAACAAACTGAGCGTTTATGGCGTCGCCTGAAGTGGAAGAAGTCTCGACATGAGTTCGTTCCAGCCGGTAAGCGTTCCTCCACTCCTGGTTGACGCTCCGTCTCACCCGCAGCCTGACCCTGTTGTGTTGCAGGCCCCGTGTGCAGCGTGTTGGTCAACCGCTTCGGCTGCCGGCCCGTCATGATGGTGGGGGGGCTCTTCGCCTCTCTGGGGATGATCATGGCTTCGTTCTCCTCCAGCATCATCCACATTTACCTCTCTGCAGGAGTCGTCACAGGTCAGACAGACAGACACGCACACAATATATATACATTGACGAAATATATTTTATTAAAAGATCGTGTAAAGTTGGGTGAAGTTCAACAATGATATATGAAATGTCACAGTGAAGCTGAGTGTTGTTGAACTCAGACCATGCAGTTTGTTTGGGTTAATCCGAATGTCCAGCACCCTTCACATCAGTGAATGTGTTCTTCTTGTCTTGTGTGTGTGTATTTGCATGCTCCTGTGTGACCCTGAGATTGTCTCACCTCGGCGTCCAGTATCCTGTAGGGGCCTCTGGACATTGAGTGAGAGCAGCTAACCAATCTGACTGTTAAAGCCGGGCTCAGCAACCGAAGACGTTCTGAAGGCGTCGTTGCTTTGTTAGCAGAGCAGCCGTAGATAAACCCGTGTTTTAAGTCTTTCTTTTTCTTGGAGGTTGTCGGCTCCTCTTCTTCCTCCTCATTTGGCCTTCTCCCCCTTTGGAGCTCTAAAATACTTTTTTTTGGTAATGTTTAACCGAGTAGTTAATCATAATTTTAGTAGTTGTGGTCCGTCATTGGTGAGCGTGCGTTAGCTTGCCACTGTGCAGCTACATCTGGCGTGTCTCATACGGGGTGAAAACTGAACACCTGCTTGGCAGGCGTGTTGTGTTGGTGCTTCTTCCATTGTGAACTCTGATTCTGTCTCACTCTCGGACTCCGGTGACTGTTGGTCCTCCGTAGCTGAAGAAGCTGTTGTTGTTATGTTGTTGTTGGTATTTTATGTTGTTGTTATGTCATGTTGTTGTTGTTGTGTTATTTTGTCGTTATGTTGTTGTCATGTTATTTTGTCGTTATGTTGTTGTCATGTTATGTTGTTGCTATGTCATGTTGTTGTTGTTATGTTATGGGGTGGCTGTGGCTCAGAGTTAGGGTTAGGGTTGGTAGAGCAGGTCGTCCAGTGATCACTGGAGTGTGAATGTGTGTGTGAATGGGTGTGTGTGAATGTGTGTGTGAATGTGTGTGTGAATGTGTGTGTGAATGTGTGTGTGAATGTGTGTGTGTGAATGTGTGTGTGAATGTGTGTGTGAATGTGTGTGTGAATGTGTGTGTCTGAATGTGTGTGTGAATGTGTGTGTGAATGTGTGTGTGAATGTGTGTGTGAATGTGTGTGTGAATGTGTGTGTGTGAATGTGTGTGTGAATGGGTGTGTGTGAATGTGTGTGTGAATGTGTGTGTGAATGTGTGTGTGAATGTGTGTGTGTGAATGTGTGTGTGTGAATGTGTGTGTGAATGTGTGTGTGAATGTGTGTGTGTGAATGTGTGTGTGAATGTGTGTGTGAATGTGTGTGTGTGAATGTGTGTGTGAATGTGTGTGTGTGAATGTGTGTGTGAATGTGTGTGTGTGAATGTGTGTGTGTGAATGTGTGTGTGAATGGGTGACTGTGAAGCTCTGTGGCACCACAACGGTGGAAAGCGTTTCAGTCCACTTGTGATGTTTGCTGTGTGTAGCTCGGCAGCCATTTGACGTCATCAACCCAGAATGCATTGCGCACGTCAAAGCAAGGAAGTGTTTATATCTTTTCATCAATGGTTTCTATGGTTGTATTTGTTAGACCCTGAGAGACACCAAACAGCCCTAACACAGGTGACCCCTCCTCTCCTTTCACTGCAGGTCTGGGTTTAGCCCTAAACTTCCAACCGTCTCTAATAATGCTCAACCGCTACTTCAGTGAGAAGCGTCCTCTGGCCAATGGGCTCTCTGCAGCAGGGAGCCCCGTGGCCCTGTGCTGCCTCTCACCTCTGGGCCAAGTCCTCCAGTACCACTATGGTTGGAGGGGGGGCTTCCTCATATTGGGGGGCATTCTACTCAACTGCTGTGTCTGTGGGGCTCTTATGAAGCCCCTGGTCGCCCCCAAGACGCTCAAAGTTAAAGACCCAGAAGGAGACAAAGACGAAGGCGCAGAGGCAAAGAAGCCCAGGACCAAACTGCTGGACTTCTCTGTGTTTAAAGATCGAGGCTTTGTCATCTACGCTGTGGCAGCGTCCATCATGGTTCTGGGGCTGTTTGTTCCTCCCGTCTTTGTTGTAAGCTATGCTAAGGAACTTGGGAATGAGGACACCAAATCAGCTCTGCTGTTAACTCTCCTGGGCTTCGTTGACATTTTTGCACGGCCCACGTGTGGTGTGATTGCTGGACTGAAATGGGTGCGGCCTCGATGTGTCTACCTCTTCAGTTTTGCGATGCTCTTCAATGGGATTACGGACCTTGTTGGATCACAGGTAGGTGAATGGTTGCTAAGCACTGGAACAGTAAAGCTCAGTCCTGAAACGTTTTGGCCTTCCTTCACATTGCATGCTGTATTTGTGTCCAGGCGAGGGACTACACCTCACTGATGGTCTTTTGCATCTTCTTCGGCATCTCTTACGGCATGGTGGGGGCGCTGCAGTTTGAGGTTCTGATGGAAATAGTTGGTACTAAGAAGTTCCCCAGTGCCATTGGGCTGGTTCTGCTCATGGAGGCCATTGCTGTGCTGGTTGGACCCCCTGGTGCAGGTCGGTAATCGCAGCAACTACCTGACCACGACAGGCGGAAGTGGCCAATTTGGCTGACGTTGGTGCGTTCGATCCGGTGCAATTCAGGGAAAAGACCGTTTTAGGGGATTTTTATTTAGTTTTTCCGGACTCAATTTGAAGGATAACGTTTCAGTAAAACAGTTAATCAATTACAATCAATAATCTCCCTGTACTCCCGTCTACTCTCTTCTGTCCTCTCAATGTCCCACTTCTTCTTAGCTAACCTATCTTCCTGTATACACTTCTGCACTTCCTGGTTCCACCACCAGGTCTCCTTTCCTTCCAGAAGTCACGCCCACTACTCTCCTACCTGTCTCCCTGATCACCTTAGCTGTTGTATTCCAGTCTTCTGGAAGCACCTCTTCCCTGAAAGTCACACAACACTCTTCGTTCTTCAGCCTCCACCACTTTGTCCTCTGCTCTGCCTTCGTCCTCTTCCTCTTCTTCACCACTAGAGTCATCTTCCTCACCACCAGCCTACGCTGGCTGGCTACACTCTCTCCTACCACGACCTTACAGTCACCAACCTCCTTTAAACTGCTCCGTCTAACTAGCTTCCTGAGTTCAGGGTTCTCTTTACATGCTGCAACAATCATAAACAGTATATCTCGTCAAAATATAAGCACGCATAAATAATAATGAGCTCCTGCAATCAAACAAAAGAAATGTCACGACCAAAAATCAATGCAATTTGTTGTGACGAATCTGATGTAAATATTGTAGGCCATGTGGTTTCTTGGAGAGAGGGCGTTTATAAATGTGCATGTAAGCTCGCGTGATTTCTGTGTGTTATCATCGCTCTTCTTTCTGTGTCGTCTCAGGCCGGCTTCTCGACGCCACCAAAAACTACATGTTTGTTTTCCTGCTAGCAGGGACTGAGGTGGTCCTCTCGGCTGTGGTTTTGGCGACCTGTAACTTCCTGTTTATCAGAAAGAAACCCTCAGTGCCGGAGTGCACGCGTGATAAAATCCCAGTGACAGATGACACCATGACGCACGTCTGCAAGGAGCACCCAGAGATGAACGACGAGGAGGAAGATGCAACGGAGGAGCAAGAGAAGAAGACGAAAATCGAGGTCGTAAAGGAGTTAAAGGAGCAAGAGGAGAAAGGCAAAGAGGAAGTGGAGGAGGTCAGACTCGAGAATGTGACAGTGGATTCCCAGGAAGTGGAAAAGTTCTTGAAAGAGCCTCAACAAAACAGTGAAATGACCAGCAGTCCTGAAACGTGTTTGTGAAGACGCTGGATGAGAAGAGAGTTTGGACTTTACTCATTTCCACAGCAGTGGGAAGTGCACTCGATTATGTGTGTCTGTGTGCCATTTGCAAGAGGCTAGTTGCTGTCTTTGCCACCTGAAATAGTCGTGTCAGCAATATTTTATCAGTAGGTGTTCAAAAAAATGCTGGAAAATATTATACGCTAGAAATCCGAGTGGCGGCACGTCAGCTGATCCTCTACATTCCTAGCATCAACTAATTAAACTAGCAATTAACATACCCAACGAACTAAACGCCTTCCTAACATCCTGCTAAGATCCATGTGATAATAGACTTCTTCAAATGGAACCTATTTCCTACATCCTTGTGAAATAGGGAAGGGGAGGGGGGGGGGGGGGGGGCACACCAGCTGACCGGGAGTATATTACAAATAAAACAACAAATAAATGAAATTCACAAAACACACAGCAGTATTACGCAGCAGTACTACTAATACTAATGGATGTCGACTTTGTGCTGATGACTCACATTCTTTGGAACTGTTTCCAAAACAGACACATAATTTGGGGCAATCCAATCCGGAGTGGATTGGAGTGAGGGTCAGAACCGTAGCCCTCTGTGTTCTCTGCGGCATTTAAGTAGAGAGCTCTCCAATCAATCAATACATCCTGATTTAAATCCTTATTGATAGAGTTAATGGTTAATGTGTCCGAGGCGAGGCTCCAATCCGTGCACGGTGGTAATCCTAATCCGGCTCTGCTCGACCGCTAATCCCACTCTATTTGTCTTGTTTTGCTATCCTAGCTAATTATATGCAAATGTGTCAAAAATAATATGAATTGAAAATCTAAATAAAATCAAGTCATGATCCTGAGCCTCGGAGCAGGTTAGCAGGAATGCTAATCCTACATTAATAAACCACGCCTCTTTTTGACTGAGTGGAAATAAAATACAAATTGATGTCCCAAGCAGCACAGTGGTGCAACGGTTAGCGCTGTTGCCTCACAGCATGAAGGTCAGAGGTTAGACGACCTTTTCTCCAGCAAAGATTTGTTCCTTTAAATGATCTTAAATGAAAATATTCACCAGCTCGGCCGATGTTGCCATATATTCAGTTTGCCAGCAAAAGTGTGTTCATCCACAGATTAAAATAGTCCCTAAAAATACACTTATTACAACTGTTTATGTATAATTTCCAAAACTGCTGCTAAACCAGGTTGGTTTAGTAAATACCACAATATTTGAAGCAGAACATTTGAGTCATGTTTTAATGATGGTTTTACGTCTGCAAAGGGAATTTCTCTGCAGGGTTTGTCCCGGGTCACGCCCGGCGGCCTCCAGTCTGCAGCTCCACGGTGAAACCCTGTCATCCACCTGAGCACCACGGAGGCCTCTCCAAACCCCACCTGCAGCACGCTCACACACACACACACACACACACACGCACACACACGCACACACCAGACTACCACTGTTTGCTCGAGAGTCCCGCTGCGCTCTTGTGCACTTACCCAGGAAGACGTGCACAAAGAAGCGTGTGTGTTTGTGTGAGAGCCGGGTGGGAGGAGCCCAGCCTCCTTCCTCCTCACATGGGAGACGTGGAAAACGCTCCTCCTTGTCGATGAAGCCATGGATCCCCTTTCCTTTGGCGTTTCAACTTGTCTTTGTCTTTAGCGTTCAAGCCTCTTCCAGCAGGCGGGGCTTCCCAGGGGTGTGTTCGATGTCAAAATGGTGTGTGGGACAGGAAGACGGGCGACCCGTCGTGGCGCTGTTAAAGAGCGGCGCCCCAGTAGTTTAGTGTCTTAAGAATCCTTCCACCCCTTTTTTGTAGATGTTCTAGGTTTAAGTGTAAAATAGATTGGGAGGGGGGGGGGGGGTAGCCCCCTTGTTTTGAAACGGGGCAGACAGGACTTTAGAGGTGAGTTTGTTGTCCTCTGGTATTCTGGGAGCAGGACATTAGTGATCCAAAAGCAGGCGGAACCTTTTCTTTGTGCGTTGGGGGTGGGCGAGCCGGCAGGTCCGTCTGTCCAGACGTCTCTAACCTGCTGCATCGTGGCGTGGCTTTGTGTTTGTGTGGTTCTGTCGTGGGCTTGTGCTGGTTCTGATGGTGGGGGTGAAGGTGCTGATGGGTCATTTCCGTTCACGTCTTGAACTCCTTTGCCTCCTGAGCTTCACTCGTAAGACGGTCTCCTTCCGTGTGCAGCCGTTTCCCACCCGGACCCGCGCCTTTTGTCTCTCTAATCCTTGGGAAAGCAGGGCGTGAAATCCGCCTCGCCGCCTTTGCCGGCGGGATGGCGGTTTGTTTCATCGTTTACATCATGAGCCACAGCCGAGAGGATGCCCGAGCGCCACGGCGGCGTTTTGTCTTCTCGTCGGGGCCAGACCCTCGTCTGATGGCACCAAAATGTTGAAACGGGATTTCCACAGTGAGCTGTGGTGAAGCCGCTTCGTTGGGTGGGGCGTCACTGAAATCAAATTGCAGGCACGGTTCGTTCTGCAGCCCTGGGGGGGGGGGTGGGGGGGTGTCGGAAGTGTTTGGAGCCTCGGCTGAAAACGGCAGATCCCATCTTGACCCCCATCTTTTAGGTCTTTTAGTGTCTTTTATGGAAGTGTAGCACTAAACTGTTGGTGTTCCACACTCTATTGTGATTTTTTTTTTTTTAAATGGTGATGTCAGTGCAAGGAAGACAAAAAAAAAAGAGACGCGTCCTCCTTGAGTTGAACTGAAGCCCCGCTGTGATCGAGTCCAGGTAGCAACTGGAGCTCCGGAGAATCGTCACGGTACCGGAGCGGCGAGCCGCGCCCTGCTCCACACGGACCTGGGCGGCGGAGCCCGGGAATTAATTCTGATCGAGTATTGTAGGACGCTGCGTGTCATCGGAGGGCTTGTAGTGGTGATCTGTACATGTTGTGAATAGCCGCTGACCTTTGGGAACGAGTGCACGGAGGAATGAGGAAGCCTCGCCCCAGAGCTTGGTTTCTGAGACGTGCTTCGCTCGTAGGTTTCAAAAAGAAGTGATGATGTCACTGATGAGAGGCTCCGCCCAGTAGAGCATTTTCTTTTTTTTTTTTGTCCCAACTCTTCTTTTAACTGTGCAGTGGAGATGCTTGGTCATGTCCCACAATGCATCTCTCTCTCTCTCTCTCTCTCTCTCTCTCTCTCTCTCTCTCTCTCTCTCTCTCTCTCTCTCTCTCTCTCTCTCTCTCTCTCTCTCTCTCTCTCTCCGTGGATTCATGGGAAATCTATCTTTCCACACAGATCTTTGCTCCTCGTTTGTAATGCCACTGTTGTGTATTTTCAAATTGTGTAAATAAATGAGTAAGTACTTGCATTGGTTGTGTTTATTGATTGGTTGGCCACCTCGGGAAGCTGGGGAGGGGTTTGGGGGTTGGTTTGTCTTCGATCCACATTCAGATGAACATTGTGTTTATTTTGTATTTTTGTTTTATTTTCTGAGTTTGAAGTCGAAGGACGGGAGTGAGTGTTTAAAATGTTAAGTTGATGATGACAATGGGGGAGGGATTACACAAGTTTTTCTTCCCCACTCCTTTTGATTTGGAATTTATTTACTCGCGTGTATTATATTCTTCTTTGTGAATGCTCGAAATAAATAAACTTCAATCGACATCAACCTGAAACATTAGTACGCATGAAATGTGACCTTATCTTTAAATCGGTCAGGAGTCGGTGGGAGGGTTCCACGGGAGCAGGTCCGCATCTCGTCTGGGAACGATGTCACTTCCTGTCTGGTTCTTCTGGATCTTTCTGGAGACACCTGTGGGTTGGCTCATAAAAATACTACTGCCTGTTGCATTGAGCTTTTTAAACGTACCACTACTATTGAATACATTAACCTCCAAACATGTCCAAAACAAGGATTACACCGATCCCCAGATTACAGATTCAGCGCATACGTGTTGGAATGAATTTGCTCATGGGATCAAAGGGGTTGAACCACTGAGTGATGCTGTGGGGCAGACACACAATAGGTCATACGACCCACCCCGCAGTACGTGTACAAAGCCACATCCACAGATCAGAGGAACAATGGAAGCCCATGATGTGATGTTTCATCAAGGAATGCCCCCAGTAGTTTTTACAAACTTGTATATTATTCCAGAGGGCAAGAAGGCCGAACCACTGAACGCACTGTTCTTATCTCCATAGCAACCGCACCCTAGTTTATTTAGTCCTGGATTATTTCACGGTCACACGGATCCAGGTGGTGATATGAACACACAAAGGGGAACCTTTCTACCCATCAGAGGGACTAACTGGGGTGAGTGGGTGCAGTAATGAACCTGATCTGAAGTCCCTCTAGGGACTAACTCTGGGGTGAGTGGGTGCAGCAATGAACCAGATCTGAAGTCCCTCTAGGGACTAACTCTGGGGTGAGTGGGTGCAGTAATGAACCAGGTCTGAAGTCCCTCTAGGGACTAACTCTGGGGTGAGTGGGTGCAGCAATGAACCAGATCTGAAGTCCCTCTAGGGACTAACTCTGGGGTGAGTGGGTGCAGCAATGAACCAGATCTGAAGTCCCTCTAGGGACTAACTCTGGGGTGAGTGGGTGCAGCAATGAACCAGATCTGAAGTCCCTCTAGGGACTAACTCTGGGGTGAGTGGGTGCAGTAATGAACCTGATCTGAAGTCCCTCTAGGGACTAACTCTGGGGTGAGTGGGTGCAGTAATGAACCAGATCTGAAGTCCCTCTAGGGACTAACTCTGGGGTGAGTGGGTGCAGTAATGAACCAGATCTGAAGTCCCTCTAGGGTGCCGCTGTACCTTTAAGTCACCGCTCATCAGCGACTCCCATGTTGTTGAGTCACGCAGTAATAAATCTGAATCTGACCAGACATTTCTGCTGCTGTTATTGTGGGACCTGCTTGTTCATTGAAAGCAGTGAGACCAGCATGGGGGGGGGGCTGGAGAAAGCAGCAGGTTAGCTGCATCACATCTCTTCAGTTTACACGAGGCTGCTTGTGCGTCTGGAGTGAGGCTGCAGCATCTTTGATTCTGCATCGTCCGAGATTCTGCATCGTCCGAAGTGGGATTTAGCCAGATAACCTGCGAAACTAAAAATCTCTACGGACGACCTGCTTACTCAGGCTGGAGGTGTTTCCTTTTGAACCGAGCGCTGCAGCAGGAAGCGTGCATGTACGTGTCATTTCCTGTCTGTGTCGCACGGATTCAGGCCTCTGAGATCTGAGCCCTGGCGATGAAGGGGGCCGTCTCCTGGGGGAACGCTTCCTGTTCCCGCCCGCTACATGAAGCGTCCACCAGAGTGCTGGTTCCAGCCTTTTGGTGTTGTATTTGGGGGAAAACACAAAATGGCCAGTACATACATCTTCAAATACTTTAGGTATTTGGGGAATTTGAAACTTGTGTTTTATTTAGAATTTAGAAAATCAACTCAAACCGTGCGTCTGCTTGCTTTGACTGCAGAGAGACAGGAAATGGGCGGAGACTAGTTCTGGTTGATGATGTCATCGTTAAAGTGAATATATGTTTCTCTGCAGGGTTTGTCCCGGGTCACGCCCAGCGGCCTCCAGTCTGCAGCTCCACGGTGAAACCCTGTCATCCACCTGAGCACCACGGAGGCCTCTCCAAACCCCACCTGCAGCACGCTCACACACACACACACACACACACACGCACACACCAGACTACCACTGTTTGCTCGAGAGTCCCGCTGCGCTCTTGTGCACTTACCCAGGAAGACGTGCACAAAGAAGCGTGTGTGTTTGTGTGAGAGCCGGGTGGGAGGAGCCCAGCCTCCTTCCTCCTCACATGGGAGACGTGGAAAACGCTCCTCCTTGTCGATGAAGCCATGGATCCCCTTTCCTTTGGCGTTTCAACTTGTCTTTGTCTTTAGCGTTCAAGCCTCTTCCAGCAGGCGGGGCTTCCCAGGGGTGTGTTCGATGTCAAAATGGTGTGTGGGACAGGAAGACGGGCGACCCGCCGTGGCGCTGTTAAAGAGCGGCGCCCCAGTAGTTTAGTGTCTTAAGAATCCTTCCACCCCTTTTTTGTAGATGTTCTAGGTTTAAGTGTAAAATAGATTGGGAGGGGGGGGGGGGTAGCCCCCTTGTTTTGAAACGGGGCAGACAGGACTTTAGAGGTGAGTTTGTTGTCCTCTGGTATTCTGGAAGCAGGACATTAGTGATCCAAAAGCAGGCGGAACCTTTTCTTTGTGCGTTGGGGGTGGGCGAGCCGGCAGGTCCGTCTGTCCAGACGTCTCTAACCTGCTGCATCGTGGCGTGGCTTTGTGTTTGTGTGGTTCTGTCGTGGGCTTGTGCTGGTTCTGATGGTGGGGGTGAAGGTGCTGATGGGTCATTTCCGTTCACGTCTTGAACTCCTTTGCCTCCTGAGCTTCACTCGTAAGACGGTCTCCTTCCGTGTGCAGCCGTTTCCCACCCGGACCCGCCCCTTTTGTCTCTCTAATCCTTAGGAAAGCACGGCGTGAAATCCGCCTCGCCGTCTTTGCCGGCGGGATGGCGGTTTGTTTCATCGTTTACATCATGAGCCACAGCCGAGAGGATGCCCGAGCGCCACGGCGACGTTTTGTCTTCTCGTCGGGGCCAGACCCTCGTCTGATGGCACCAAAATGTTGAAACGGGATTTCCACAGTGAGCTGTGGTGAAGCCGCTTCGTTGGGTGGGGCGTCACTGAAATCAAATTGCAGGCACGGTTCGTTCTGCAGCCCTGGGGGGGGGGAAGCGGAAGCGGAAGTGTTTGGAGCCTCGGCTGAAAACGGCAGATCCCATCTTGACCCCCATCTTTTAGGTCTTTTAGTGTCTTTTATGGAAGTGTAGCACTAAACTGTTGGTGTTCCACACTCTATTGTGATTTTTTTTTTTTAAATGGTGATGTCAGTGCAAGGAAGACAAAAAAAAAAGAGACGCGTCCTCCTTGAGTTGAACTGAAGCCCCGCTGTGATCGAGTCCAGGTAGCAACTGGAGCTCCGGAGAATCGTCACGGTACCGGAGCGGCGAGCCGCGCCCTGCTCCACACGGACCTGGGCGGCGGAGCCCAGGAATTAATTCTGATCGAGTATTGTAGGACGCTGCGTGTCATCGGAGGGCTTGTAGTGGTGATCTGTACATGTTGTGAATAGCCGCTGACCTTTGGGAACGAGTGCACGGAGGAATGAGGAAGCCTCGCCCCAGAGCTTGGTTTCTGAGACGTGCTTCACTCGTAGGTTTCAAAAAGAAGTGATGATGTCACTGATGAGAGGCTCCGCCCAGGAGAGCATTTTCTTTTTTTTTTTTGTCCCAACTCTTCTTTTAACTGTGCAGTGGAGATGCTTGGTCATGTCCCACAATGCATCTCTCTCTCTCTCTCTCTCTCTCTCCGTGGATTCATGGGAAATCTATCTTTCCACACAGATCTTTGCTCCTCGTTTGTAATGCCACTGTTGTGTATTTTCAAATTGTGTAAATAAATGAGTAAGTACTTGCATTGGTTGTGTTTATTGATTGGTTGGCCACCTCGGGAAGCTGGGGAGGGGTTTGGGGGTTGGTTTGTCTTCGATCCACATTCAGATGAACATTGTGTTTATTTTGTATTTTTGTTTTATTTTCTGAGTTTGAAGTCGAAGGACGGGAGTGAGTGTTTAAAATGTAAAGTTGATGATGACAATGGGGGAGGGATTACACAAGTTTTTCTTCCCCACTCCTTTTGATTTGGAATTTATTTACTCGCGTGTATTATATTCTTCTTTGTGAATGCTCGAAATAAATAAACTTCAATCGACATCAACCTGAAACATTAGTACGCATGAAATGTGACCTTATCTTTAAATCGGTCAGGAGTCGGTGGGAGGGTTCCACGGGAGCAGGTCCGCATCTCGTCTGGGAACGATGTCACTTCCTGTCTGGTTCTTCTGGATCTTTCTGGAGACACCTGTGGGTTGGCTCATAAAAATACTACTACCTGTTGCATTGAGCTTTTTAAACGTACCACTACTATTGAATACATTAACCTCCAAACATATGTCCAAAACAAGGATTACACCGATCCCCAGATTACAGATTCAGCGCATACGTGTTGGAATGAATTTGCTCATGGGATCAAAGGGGTTGAACCACTGAGTGATGCTGTGGGGCAGACACACAATAGGTCATACGACCCACCCCGCAGTACGTGTACAAAGCCACATCCACAGATCAGAGGAACAATGGAAGCCCATGATGTGATGTTTCATCAAGGAATGCCCCCAGTAGTTTTTACAAACTTGTATATTATTCCAGAGGGCAAGAAGGCCGAACCACTGAACGCACTGTTCTTATCTCCATAGCAACCGCACCCTAGTTTATTTAGTCCTGGATTATTTCACGGTCACACGGATCCAGGTGGTGATATGAACACACAAAGGGGAACCTTTCTACCCATCAGAGGGACTAACTGGGGTGAGTGGGTGCAGTAATGAACCTGATCTGAAGTCCCTCTAGGGACTAACTCTGGGGTGAGTGGGTGCAGTAATGAACCTGATCTGAAGTCCCTCTAGGGACTAACTCTGGGGTGAGTGGGTGCAGTAATGAACCTGATCTGAAGTCCCTCTAGGGACTAACTCTGGGGTGAGTGGGTGCAGTAATGAACCAGATCTAAAGTCCCTCTAGGGACTAACTCTGGGGTGAGTGGGTGCAGCAATGAACCAGATCTGAAGTCCCTCTAGGGACTAACTCTGGGGTGAGTGGGTGCAGTAATGAACCAGGTCTGAAGTCCCTCTAGGGACTAACTCTGGGGTGAGTGGGTGCAGCAATGAACCAGATCTGAAGTCCCTCTAGGGACTAACTGGGGTGAGTGGGTGCAGTAATGAACCAGGTCTGAAGTCCCTCTAGGGACTAAATCTGGGGTGAGTGGGTGCAGTCATGAACCAGATCTGAAGTCCCTCTAGGGACTAACTCTGGGGTGAGTGGGTGCAGTCATGAACCAGATCTGAAGTCCCTCTAGGGACTAACTCTGGGGTGAGTGGGTGCAGCAATGAACCAGATCTGAAGTCCCTCTAGGGACTAACTCTGGGGTGAGTGGGTGCAGCAATGAACCAGATCTGAAGTCCCTCTAGGGACTAACTCTGGGGTGAGTGGGTGCAGTCATGAACCAGATCTGAAGTCCCTCTAGGGACTAACTCTGGGGTGAGTGGGTGCAGTCATGAACCAGATCTGAAGTCCCTCTAGGGACTAACTCTGGGGTGAGTGGGTGCAGCAATGAACCAGATCTGAAGTCCCTCTAGGGACTAACTCTGGGGTGAGTGGGTGCAGTAATGAACCAGATCTGAAGTCCCTCTAGGGACTAACTCTGGGGTGAGTGGGTGCAGTAATGAACCAGATCTGAAGTCCCTCTAGGGACTAACTCTGGGGTGAGTGGGTGCAGCAATGAACCAGATCTGAAGTCCCTCTAGGGACTAACTCTGGGGTGAGTGGGTGCAGCAATGAACCAGATCTGAAGTCCCTCTAGGGACTAACTCTGGGGTGAGTGGGTGCAGTCATGAACCAGATCTGAAGTCCCTCTAGGGACTAACTCTGGGGTGAGTGGGTGCAGTCATGAACCAGATCTGAAGTCCCTCTAGGGACTAACTCTGGGGTGAGTGGGTGCAGCAATGAACCAGATCTGAAGTCCCTCTAGGGACTAACTCTGGGGTGAGTGGGTGCAGTAATGAACCAGATCTGAAGTCCCTCTAGGGACTAACTCTGGGGTGAGTGGGTGCAGTAATGAACCAGATCTGAAGTCCCTCTAGGGACTAACTCTGGGGTGAGTGGGTGCAGTAATGAACCAGATCTGAAGTCCCTCTAGGGACTAACTCTGGGGTGAGTGGGTGCAGCAATGAACCAGATCTGAAGTCCCTCTAGGGACTAACTCTGGGGTGAGTGGGTGCAGTCATGAACCAGGTCTGAAGTCCCTCTAGGGACTAACTCTGGGGTGAGTGGGTGCAGTAATGAACCAGGTCTGAAGTCCCTCTAGGGACTAACTCTGGGGTGAGTGGGTGCAGTCATGAACCAGATCTGAAGTCCCTCTAGGGACTAACTCTGGGGTGAGTGGGTGCAGCAATGAACCAGATCTGAAGTCCCTCTAGGGACTAACTCTGGGGTGAGTGGGTGCAGTAATGAACCAGATCTGAAGTCCCTCTAGGGACTAACTCTGGGGTGAGTGGGTGCAGTAATGAACCAGATCTGAAGTCCCTCTAGGGACTAACTCTGGGGTGAGTGGGTGCAGTCATGAACCAGGTCTGAAGTCCCTCTAGGGACTAACTCTGGGGTGAGTGGGTGCAGTAATGAACCAGGTCTGAAGTCCCTCTAGGGACTAACTCTGGGGTGAGTGGGTGCAGTCATGAACCAGATCTGAAGTCCCTCTAGGGACTAACTCTGGGGTGAGTGGGTGCAGCAATGAACCAGATCTGAAGTCCCTCTAGGGACTAACTCTGGGGTGAGTGGGTGCAGTAATGAACCAGATCTGAAGTCCCTCTAGGGACTAACTCTGGGGTGAGTGGGTGCAGTAATGAACCAGATCTGAAGTCCCTCTAGGGACTAACTCTGGGGTGAGTGGGTGCAGTAATGAACCAGATCTGAAGTCCCTCTAGGGACTAACTCTGGGGTGAGTGGGTGCAGTCATGAACCAGGTCTGAAGTCCCTCTAGGGACTAACTCTGGGGTGAGTGGGTGCAGTAATGAACCAGGTCTGAAGTCCCTCTAGGGACTAACTCTGGGGTGAGTGGGTGCAGTCATGAACCAGATCTGAAGTCCCTCTAGGGACTAACTCTGGGGTGAGTGGGTGCAGTAATGAACCAGGTCTGAAGTCCCTCTAGGGACTAACTCTGGGGTGAGTGGGTGCAGTAATGAACCAGGTCTGAAGTCCCTCTAGGGACTACTGAACCCGGTGACAACAGCATGTGACCGACATTCACACTTGATATTTAAAGCGAAATTCCCATCAACACGGGGCTCTCCACCTGCCTTACAAAACAATAGCCCCGTGACGTCAGACAGCGACGCGCTGATTGGTCGCTGCCGGACTGACGGTCTGCATGCAGACGCGCAGAGACCAACGTTGCTGAGGAAGGAAGCTGGAGGAGGAGACGAGAACCGCATCACCGCTCAGAGACGCAACAGTTTGTTTCCTCATCGCGTCCCGCTGAGCAGCTCCACGGGGCCGGTGAACGACCGGGGAAGGTCCCTCAAAGCCGGAGACACGCGTGAACCCTTTCATCGTGGAGTGGGACCCGAAACGAGCGGGCGCATGTCGTGACAGAGCCGCGGCGTCCTATCAGAACAGGTAAGAATGTGTTCATCTTTATTTTAATTCAAATAAATTTATCAACAGAATCATTCACGGAGACGTGTAATATAATAATAATAATAATAATAATAATAATAACAATACTAATAATCATCATCATCATCATCATCATAATCATAATAATAATGATGACTATAACAATAATAATGATAATAATAATAATAATAATAATAATGATAGTAATAATCATAATAATAATAATAATAATGCGTTGGTTTTATGTCACGCTTTTCTGGACACTCAAAGACGCTTCACATTGTGCATTATTCATTCACTCCACACTTGGTGGAGGTGAAGCTGCTGTTGTAGCCACGGCTGCCCTGGGGTAGATACAGCTCATCTGGGGTAGATACAGCCGCCCTGGGGTAGATACAGCTCATCTGGGGTAGATACAGCCGCCCTGGGGTACATACAGCTCATCTGGGGTAGATACAGCCGCCCTGGGGTAGATACAGCTCATCTGGGGTAGATACAGCCGCCCTGGGGTAGATACAGCTCATCTGGGGTAGATACAGCCGCCCTGGGGTAGATACAGCTCATCTGGGGTAGATACAGCTGCCCCGGGGCAGATACAGCTCATCTGGGGTAGATACAGCTCATCTGGGGTAGATACAGCCGCCCTGGGGTAGATACAGCTCATCTGGGGTAGATACAGCCGCCCTGGGCTAGATACAGCTCATCTGGGGTAGATACAGCCGCCCTGGGCTAGATACAGCTGCCCTGGGGCAGACTGACAGAAGCACCATCGGCCCTCCTGACCACCACCGACATTCACTTGTGTTGTGTCCAGGACTTGTTGTGTCCTTGTCTTGCCCAAGGACACAACAACAGTGTACACATGTGCCGGAGCCAGGAATCAAACCGCCAACCTCTCGATCATAGGACGAACCGCTCAACCACCTGAGCCGCACAACTGCATCTGACCTTCACATGAATTATTAACAACCGTTTCCTAAATTATCCTCTTAATGCATTTTGGAAACTCAATCCATTTACTTCAGTCTATTTTCTATCCGTCTATAATGCATTCTTACTTTTATTTCTGACTCTTAGGCCTTCAGAAGCTTGAAACATCTCACTAAACTTCAACAAGTCTGGTCCAAATGATCCAAGCAAAATTAGCATCAAAGCCAGGAAAAGGAAAAACTGATTTGTCATAACTTTATCCCAGAACAGAACTGGTCAAGTTGAAAGGAGTGATTTTAGTCTTTATTATGTACTGTAAAAAAAACAAAACTGCTGAAAAACTATTTTAACTGGAGTTATGGCCCTTGGTTTGGCAGTTCTGCAGTAGTACTGCAGTAGTACAGCGAGTCGGACACAGTAATACTACTATGCTGTAGACTGGTCATTGATTACGGCGTCCGCTTGTTTTGCTGCTGGGTCCAGGAGCTCCAGTCTATCGGTCCGTCTGCCACAGACGGGTCCAGGATCTCACATCTCGGGTATCGGATGGTATGAGCTTTTACCAGCGTGGGCGAGCAGAGTGACAGTCTGAATAATGTACCCAGCATAAACAGATTATTTTTCAGTGCGGCTTGGGCAGCATATTTCCCTGGGGAGTCTGAAACACAGGGTTGTGGATGTAAATAATTTACACATCACATTCCCGTCAGTGTATCCCTGAGATCTTGTTACCCAGAGACACTGAACGACGAGCTTTCCTGGCCAGTTTGCTTTCTGCCCAGAGAGCTCGTTCCCTCGGCCGTTCGACAGGAAGTAAATCAGAGAATGGCGATGCTGTCCAAACGGTAGCTCATGGCCTCGTCTGCAGAAATCCAGACGTGTTAAACAACAGGCTCCGGGCCTTCGCCTGGACTCCTGCACATACGTGAAGCTGAGTCAGTTGGCTGAGGTTGAGGCTCGTTGCTGCTGCCGTGTAAATCCTGACGGACACCAAGGAGACGGCTGGAATCTGTGTTTGGGTTCATCTGTTCAGGACACGGTGCTCCAGACAGATTGTATTCTAAATCTGACCGATCCAAGGCCTGAAATGACTATGTATTGATTTTACTGGACGTTTAACGTGTTGCTGCATTCAGATGATACTCTCGGCTCTTCGTCACATTCACGCAAAAAACCTCACAATCACTTTGTTAAGCTTTAAGGAACCTTATTTCAACATGAAAATGGGAAATGGGGAGGAGAGCCGATTGTCTTTCAAATTGTCAGCTGAAGTGCATGCTAATGTTGTCACCCCCCCCCCGGCCCTGAAGATAATGGTGCCAGAGAGAGCATGAAGCCTGTCGGAACATGCTACCTACACACAACATACAGGTAGTCCAGCTCACAGGGGTCAAGTACAGGATTATGGGGCTTCCATCTGATGCTAAAATAGCCATCCAGCCATTTTTGGATGGATGGATGATCAATAAAAGTTAATGTAAATGTCACACAAACAAAATGTATATTCAATTCAATAAGTGTTTTCAATTCACCTTTACTTTCATCTAATATGCGTTTTCATTTTTAACCTGAAAGTCAATTTAAACAATTTACACTTTTAAATTGAGAGTTGTTGATTTCACTTGACGATCACGTGGTATGATAATTACTGTACAGAACATGAATTAAACAACTGCCTATTTGAATGAAGCTAAATTATTTCGTTTCGACTGAATATTGGAATTATTATTATTCTGATTCCGAACCGGTGGAAACGGGTCATGAACCTTTGGTTCTTTGTCTCAGTTTCTGTCGGCTGGCGACCCAGAAATCCTTCCTCCCCTGCTCAGCAAAGCGACATTTCAACAGGACTCTGGAATCGTCTTGTGTGAAGATTAGTGAAGGAACTCGTCGTCGCTGCGCGAGACTGTCAGCAATCACTTCTCTACATTCCGACACGCAGCTCCACGAGCATCTGAGTATGCGTTTTTTGTTTTTGATTTTCCAAGTAATGTTTGTAATCAGGAATGTTCTCTTTAGCGTATATGTTGCTAACGTTGTAGCCGACTGATGCTAGTGGCCAGTATCAAATTAATATGAACTGTCACTTTCATTTTTCTTCCAGCTTCTGTCGGCCTCCATTAAGACTCAGCCCGAGAGCGTCATGGGAGGCGTGGCATTGGATGTGGATGCAGGCGGGGTGAAGGCCCCAGATGGAGGGTGGGGCTGGGCGGTGCTGGCAGGCTGTTTTGTCATCACTGGCTTCTCCTATGCTTTCCCCAAAGCAGTCAGTGTGTTTTTCAAAGAGCTGACCAGGGAGTTCGGGGTGGGATACAGCGACACTGCCTGGATCTCCTCCATCCTGCTGGCCATGCTCTACGGCACAGGTAGGCTGCTGCTCCGCAGAACTAGCAGCAGACAGACAGGTAGGCTGCTGCTCCGCAGGACTAGCAGCAGACAGACAGGTAGGCTGCTGCTCCGCAGGACTAGCAGCAGACAGACAGGTAGGCTGCTGCTCCACAGGACTAACAGCAGACAGACAGGTAGGCTGCTGCTCCACAGGACTAACAGCAGACAGACAGGTAGGCTGCGGCTCCGCAGTACTAACAGCAGACAGACAGGTAGGCTGCTGCTCCACAGGACTAACAGCAGACAGACAGGTAGGCTGCTGCTCCGCAGGACTAGCAGCAGACAGACAGGTAGGCTGCTGCTCCGCAGGACTAGCAGCAGACAGACAGGTAGGCTGCTGCTCCGCAGGACTAACAGCAGACAGACAGGTAGGCTGCTGCTCCGCAGGACTAAGAGCAGACAGACAGGTAGGCTGCTGCTCCGCAGGACTAATAGCAGACAGACAGGTAGGCTGCTGCTCCGCAGGACTAGCAGCAGACAGACAGGTAGGCTGCTGCTCCGCAGGACTAACAGCAGACAGACAGGTAGGCTGCTGCTCCGCAGGACTAATAGTAGACAGACAGGTAGGCTGCTGCTCTGCAGGACTAATAGCAGACAGACAGGTAGGCTGCTGCTCTGCAGGACTAACAGCAGACAGACAGGTAGGCTGCTGCTCCGCAGGACTAGCAGCAGACAGACAGGTAGGCTGCTGCTCCGCATGACTAACAGCAGACAGACAGGTAGGCTGCTGCTCTGCAGGACTAATAGTAGACAGACAGGTAGGCTGCTGCTCTGCAGGACTAATAGCAGACAGACAGGTAGGCTGCTGCTCTGCAGGACTAACAGCAGACAGACAGGTAGGCTGCTGCTCCGCAGGACTAGCAGCAGACAGACAGGTAGGCTGCTGCTCCGCAGGGCTAATAGCAGACAGACAGGTAGGCTGCTGCTCCGCAGAACTAGCAGCAGACAGACAGGTAGGCTGCTGCTCCGCAGGACTAGCAGCAGACAGACAGGTAGGCTGCTGCTCCGCAGGACTAGCAGCAGACAGACAGGTAGGCTGCTGCTCCACAGGACTAACAGCAGACAGACAGGTAGGCTGCTGCTCCACAGGACCAACAGCAGACAGACAGGTAGGCTGCGGCTCCGCAGTACTAACAGCAGACAGACAGGTAGGCTGCTGCTCCACAGGACTAACAGCAGACAGACAGGTAGGCTGCGGCTCCGCAGTACTAACAGCAGACAGACAGGTAGGCTGCTGCTCCGCAGGACTAGCAGCAGACAGACAGGTAGGCTGCTGCTCCACAGGACTAACAGCAGACAGACAGGTAGGCTGCTGCTCCGCAGGACTAACAGCAGACAGACAGGTAGGCTGCTGCTCCACAGGACTAGCAGCAGACAGACAGGTAGGCTGCTGCTCCACAGGACTAACAGCAGACAGACAGGTAGGCTGCTGCTCCACAGGACTAGCAGCAGACAGACAGGTAGGCTGCTGCTCCGCAGGACTAACAGCAGACAGACAGGTAGGCTGCTGCTCCACAGGACTAGCAGCAGACAGACAGGTAGGCTGCTGCTCCGCAGGACTAACAGCAGACAGACAGGTAGGCTGCTGCTCCGCAGGACTAGCAGCAGACAGACAGGTAGGCTGCTGCTCCGCAGGACTAGCAGCAGACAGACAGGTAGGCTGCTGCTCCGCAGGACTATCAACAGACAGACAGGTAGGCTGCTGCTCCGCAGGACTAACAGCAGACAGACAGGTAGGCTGCTGCTCCACAGGACTAGCAGCAGACAGACAGGTAGGCTGCTGCTCCGCAGGACTAACAGCAGACAGACAGGTAGGCTGCTGCTCCGCAGGACTAGCAGCAGACAGACAGGTAGGCTGCTGCTCCGCAGGACTAGCAGCAGACAGACAGGTAGGCTGCTGCTCCGCAGGACTATCAACAGACAGACAGGTAGGCTGCTGCTCCGCAGGACTAACAGCAGACAGACAGGTAGCCTGCTGCTCCGCAGGACTATCAGCAGACAGACAGGTAGGCTGCTGCTCCGCAGGACTAACAGCAGACAGACAGGTAGGCTGCTGCTCCGCAGGACTAACAGCAGACAGACAGGTAGGCTGCTGCTCCACAGGACTAGCAGCAGACAGACAGGTAGCCTGCTGCTCCGCAGGACTATCAGCAGACAGACAGGTAGGCTGCTGCTCCGCAGGACTAACAGCAGACAGACAGGTAGCCTGCTGCTCCGCAGGACTATCAGCAGACAGACAGGTAGGCTGCTGCTCCGCAGGACTAATCGCTGAAGGACTGAATACAGCCCAGCAGCAATCACTAAAACAAACTGAGCGTTTATGGCGTCGCCTGAAGTGGAAGAAGTCTCGACATGAGTTCGTTCCAGCCGGTAAGCGTTCCAGCGCTCCTGGTTGACGCTCCGTCTCACCCGCAGCCTGACCCTGTTGTGTTGCAGGCCCCGTGTGCAGCGTGTTGGTCAACCGCTTCGGCTGCCGGCCCGTCATGATGGTGGGGGGGCTCTTCGCCTCTCTGGGGATGATCATGGCTTCGTTCTCCTCCAGCATCATCCACATTTACCTCTCTGCAGGAGTCGTCACAGGTCAGACAGACAGACACGCACGCAATATATATACATTGACGAAATATATTTTATTAAAAGATCGTGTAAAGTTGGGTGAAGTTCAACAATGATATATGAAATGTCACTGAAGCTGAGTGTTGTTGAACTCAGACCATGCAGTTTGTTTGGGTTAATCCGAATGTCCAGCACCCTTCACATCAGTGAATGTGTTCCTCTTGTCTTGTGTGTGTGTATTTGCATGCTCCTGTGTGACCCTGAGATTGTCTCACCTCGGCGTCCAGTATCCTGTAGGGGGCCTCTGGACATTGAGTGAGAGCAGCTAACCAATCTGACTGTTAAAGCCGGGCTCAGCAACCGAAGACGTTCTGAAGGCGTCGTTGCTTCGTTAGCAGAGCAGCCGTAGATAAACCCGTGTTTTAAGGCTTTCTTTTTCTTGGAGGTTGTCGGCTCCTCTTCTTCCTCCTCATTTGGCCTTCTCCCCCTTTGGAGCTCTAAAATACTTTTTTTTGGTAATGTTTAACCGAGTAGTTAATCATAATTTTAGTAGTTGTGGTCCGTCATTGGTGAGCGTGCGTTAGCTCGCCACTGTGCAGCTACATCTGGCGTGTCTCATACGGGGTGAAAACTGAACACCTGCTTGACAGGCGTGTTGTGTTGGTGCCTCTTCCATTGTGAACTCTGATTCTGTCTCACTCTCGGACTCCTGTGACTGTTGGTCCTCCGTAGCTGAAGAAGCTGTTGTTGTCATGTTGTTGTTGGTATTTTATGTTGTTGTTATGTCATGTTGTTGTTGTTGTGTTATTTTGTCGTTATGTTGTTGTCATGTTATGTTGTTGTCATGTTATGTTGTTGTTGTTGTTATGTTATGGGGTGGCTGTGGCTCAGGGTTAGGGTTAGGGTTGGTAGAGCAGGTCGTCCAGTGATCACTGGAGTGTGAATGTGTGTGCGAATGTGTGTGTGAATGGGTGTGTGTGAATGTGTGTGTGAATGTGTGTGTGTGAATGTGTGTGTGAATGTGTGTGTGAATGGGTGTGTGAATGTGTGTGTGAATGTGTGTGTGAATGGGTGTGTGTGAATGGGTGTGTGTGAATGTGTGTGTGAATGTGTGTGTGAATGTGTGTGTGAATGGGTGACTGTGAAGCTCTGTGGCACCACAACGGTGGAAAGCGTTTCAGTCCACTTGTGATGTTTGCTGTGCGTAGCTCGGCAGCCATTTGACGTCATCAACCCAGAATGCATTGCACACGTCAAAGCATGGCGGCCACCATGTATCAATTTATGTTGTAGACATGTATAAGAAATGTAACACAGGTGACCCCTCCTCTCCTTTCACTGCAGGTCTGGGTTTAGCCCTAAACTTCCAACCGTCTCTAATAATGCTCAACCGCTACTTCAGTGAGAAGCGTCCTCTGGCCAATGGGCTTTCTGCAGCAGGGAGCCCCGTGGCCCTGTGCTGCCTCTCACCTCTGGGCCAAGTCCTCCAGTACCACTATGGTTGGAGGGGGGGCTTCCTCATCTTGGGGGGCATTCTACTCAACTGCTGTGTCTGTGGGGCTCTTATGAAGCCCCTGGTCGCCCCCAAGACGCTCAAAGTTAAAGACCCAGAAGGAGACAAAGACGAAGGCGCAGAGGCAAAGAAGCCCAGGACCAAACTGCTGGACTTCTCTGTGTTTAAAGATCGAGGCTTTGTCATCTACGCTGTGGCAGCGTCCATCATGGTTCTGGGGCTGTTTGTTCCTCCCGTCTTTGTTGTAAGCTATGCTAAGGAACTTGGGAATGAGGACACCAAATCAGCTCTGCTGTTAACTCTCCTGGGCTTCGTTGACATTTTTGCACGGCCCACGTGTGGTGTGATTGCTGGACTGAAATGGGTGCGGCCTCGATGTGTCTACCTCTTCAGTTTTGCGATGCTCTTCAATGGGATTACGGACCTTGTTGGATCACAGGTAGGTGAATGGTTGCTAAGCACTGGAACAGTAAAGCTCAGTCCTGAAACGTTTTGGCCTTCCTTCACATTGCATGCTGTATTTGTGTCCAGGCGAGGGACTACCCCTCACTGATGGTCTTTTGCATCTTCTTCGGCATCTCTTACGGCATGGTGGGGGCGCTGCAGTTTGAGGTTCTGATGGAAATAGTTGGTACTAAGAAGTTCCCCAGTGCCATTGGGCTGGTTCTGCTCATGGAGGCCATTGCTGTGCTGGTTGGACCCCCTGGTGCAGGTCGGTAATCGCAGCAACTACCTGACCACGACAGGCGGAAGTGGCCAATTTGGCTGACGTTGGTGCGTTCGATCCGGTGCAATTCAGGGAAAAGACCGTTTTAGGGGATTTCCTTTTTTTTTTCCGGACTCAATTTGAAGGATAACGTTTCAGTAAAACAGTTAATCAATTACAATCAATAATCTCCCTGTACTCCCGTCTACTCTCTTCTGTCCTCTCAATGTCCCACTTCTTCTTAGCTAACCTATCTTCCTGTATACACTTCTGCACTTCCTGGTTCCACCACCAGGTCTCCTTTCCTTCCAGAAGTCACGCCCACTACTCTCCTACCTGTCTCCCTGATCACCTTAGCTGTTGTATTCCAGTCTTCTGGAAGCACCTCTTCCCTGAAAGTCACACAACACTCTTCGTTCTTCAGCCTCCACCACTTTGTCCTCTGCTCTGCCTTCGTCCTCTTCCTCTTCTTCACCACTAGAGTCATCTTACACACCACCAGCCTACGCTGGCTGGCTACACTCTCTCCTACCACGACCTTACAGTCACCAACCTCCTTTAAACTGCTCCGTCTAACTAGCTTTCTGAGTTCAGTGTTCTCTTTACATGCTGCAACAATCATAAACAGTATATCTCGTCAAAATATAAGCACGCATAAATAATAATGAGCTCCTGCAATCAAACAAAAGAAATGTCACGACCAAAAATCAATGCAATTTGTTGTGACAAATCTGATGTAAATATTGTAGGCCATGTGGTTTCTTGGAGAGAGGGCGTTTATAAATGTGCATGTAAGCTCGCGTGATTTCTGTGTGTTATCATCGCTCTTCTTTCTGTGTCGTCTCAGGCCGGCTTCTCGACGCCACCAAAAACTACATGTTTGTTTTCCTGCTAGCAGGGACTGAGGTGGTCCTCTCGGCTGTGGTTTTGGCCACCTGTAACTTCCTGTTTATCAGAAAGAAACCCTCAGTGCCGGAGTGCACGCGTGATAAAATCCCAGTGACAGATGACACCATGACGCACGTCTGCAAGGAGCACCCAGAGATGAACGACGAGGAGGAAGATGCAACGGAGGAGCAAGAGAAGAAGACAAAAATCGAGGTCGTAAAGGAGTTAAAGGAGCAAGAGGAGAAAGGCAAAGAGGAAGTGGAGGAGGTCAGACTCGAGAATGTGACAGTGGATTCCCAGGAAGTGGAAAAGTTCTTGAAAGAGCCTCAACGAAACAGTGAAATGAGCAGCAGTCCTGAAACGTGTTTGTGAAGACGCTGGATGAGAAGAGAGTTTGGACTTTACTCATTTCCACAGCAGTGGGAAGTGCACTCGATTATGTGTGTCTGTGTGCCATTTGCAAGAGGCTAGTTGCTGTCTTTGCCACCTGAAATAGTCGTGTCAGCAATATTTTATCAGTAGGTGTTCAAAAAAATGCTGGAAAATATTATACGCTAGAAATCCGAGTGGCGGCACGTCAGCTGATCCTCTACATTCCTAGCATCAACTAATGAAACTAGCATTTAACATTCCCAACGAACTAAACGCCTTCCTAACATCCTGCTAAGATCCATGTGATAATAGACTTCTGCAAATGGAACCTATTTCCTACATCCTTGTGAAATAGGGAAGGGGAGGGGGGGGGGGGGGGGGCACACCAGCTGACCGGGAGTATATTACAAATAAAACAACAAATAAATGAAATTCACAAAACACACAGCAGTATTACGCAGCAGTACTACTAATACTAATGGATGTCGACTTTGTGCTGATGACTCACATTCTTTGGAACTGTTTCCAAAACAGACACATAATTTGGGGCAATCCAATCCGGAGTGGATTGGAGTGAGGGTCAGAACCGTAGCCCTCTGTGTTCTCTGCAGCATTTAAGTAGAGAGCTCTCCAATCAATCAATACATCCTGATTTAAATCCTTATTGATAGAGTTAATGGTTAATGTGTCCGAGGCGAGGCTCCAATCCGTGCACGGTGGTAATCCTAATCCGGCTCTGCTCGACCGCTAATCCCACTCTATTTGTCTTGTTTTGCTATCCTAGCTAATTATATGCAAATGTGTCAAAAATAATATGAATTGAAAATCTAAATAAAATCAAGTCATGATCCTGAGCCTCGGAGCAGGTTAGCAGGAATGCTAATCCTACATTAATAAACCACGCCTCTTTTTGACTGAGTGGAAATAAAATACAAATTGATGTCCCAAGCAGCACAGTGGTGCAACGGTTAGTGCTGTTGCCTCACAGCATGAAGGTCAGAGGTTAGACGACCTTTTCTCCAGCAAAGATTTGTTCCTTTAAATGATCTTAAATGAAAATATTCACCAGCTCGGCCGATGTTGCCATATATTCAGTTTGCCAGCAAAAGTGTGTTCATCCACAGATTAAAATAGTCCCTAAAAATACACTTATTACAACTGTTTATGTATAATTTCCAAAACTGCTGCTAAACCAGGTTGGTTTAGTAAATACCACAATATTTGAAGCAGAACATTTGAGTCATGTTTTAATGATGGTTTTACGTCTGCAAAGGGAATTACAAATGTATGGATGAACAAATTGAAAGTCTTTTCATTGGATGTGTTGGCAATAAGAAATGTCGAATGATGTCTTAATCTCCACGAGCGAAAGGCTCCTGATGAAGAGTCAAAGTCTTTTGAAAGGAGGGACAAGTCTCTGTGAATGCTTTAAATGATGACTGTTGTGTTGTTGTTGTTGTGGAAACAGCTTGTAGCACCCTGCGTCGTGCTGCCGCGGACGCACACACGTGTTCCCTGTTGGCGTGTGCCTGCTCTGGCTGATCCCAGACGTGTTTGCCGAGTATTCAGCGGTCCCCTTTGCTTGTTGCATGCGTGATGCTGCTGGTCCAGAGGCAGCGTGGTGACGCCCCCTCGGTTTGTTTACAGGGTACATATATTCATTATTGCTCTGACTCCCACGCTTTCAAGAAAAAGCTCAAAATCTACCTGTTTAAAATGGCTTTTAATGTCTAATTTTACCTTCAATTCTCTCTAATTTATTTTCATGTTTGTATTTTATTGTCTCAATTGCTTTGTTGTATCTAGAGAAGCGCTATATAAATAAAACTTATTATTATTATTATTATAGTCTTCATCACTGTGTGACTGTGGTTCACTCTAGAGCTGCTCCAGATAAATGATCAGGATGCAGTAGCTGCAAGAATCCGTAAGGACGGTCGAGCGAGCGTGGCCTGCAGCTCGAGGGGAATAAACCTGCCGTTGAGCGTCGCTGTTTCATCTGTAAATCTCGATAGCAGTACTAATATATGTAATACCATCACAGTGTCCGTTACCATGGCCGCCCAAGCCCGTGTGACCCGACACAGGCTCGGGCTGTTGAGAAGAGTCGGATGGATCTATCCAAGACAAAGGAGGAGACATATTGTACCCTTTTTCCACAAGTTAATGCAGTTCCCAAACACTTCAATGAAATATCTGTGCCAGTCTTTGGTCGAAACAGCAACAGCCGGATACATATGGGCGCTCAGGATCAGCACTGGACAGATTTTTCTCATTTACAGTATGGCTTTATCTCTAACAATTTTTAAGTTACAACCTTTTAAAAAAGTGATATCAAAACTGAATATTTTATTGTAATTACTGTGGTGGCTAAAGAGTTAAATAAAAAAATAAATAGTTATTTAACAGCATGTTAAGGAGTAGTTACATTTATTTTACATTACATTTAGTTACATTTTTACTGTGTTACGGTATATATTTGGCCTTTGGACGGCAAACATAATGCTAATGTGTCCCTTGGAGAAAATGAGTTTGACGCCCCTGCTGTAGTGGGTCGCACGAAAACATTTTTGGCAATTTTTGCCAGAACATGACCACAAAGTCAACTTTATCCACTCTGCTCTCTTTCTTCGACTCATGCAGGAGACAGACGTGTTTCAGGAGGTGATTACAGACCTACCTATTTAGCTGTTTTGGGATTGATAAGGACAGAAAATCACCAGAATAGTGTAGAAACATGGGGAAAGTGAGTTTTTCACAATATGTTCATTTTAAAGGACGTTTATAATCGGTGCTTTTTCGCTGTGCCACACATTTTAATCAGAATCAGAACCAGTTTATTACCATTGTCAATGAGGGTTCACAGACTAGGAATTTCTCTCGGGGAATTCGTGCAACATGTAACAGTAACGACTAAGATACAAAAAACAGGTACAGAACACATCACAAGACAGAACGTTTCCAATCGGTGCTCTTTCGCTGTTGCACACATTTTAAGGACGTTTCCTGTCGGTGCTTTCTTGCCGTGGCACACATTTGGAACGCGTCCTGGCAGGAACTCTACAAATATCTAAGTACTACAGATTAAAGTACTAAATACCAGCGTATATTGATGACCGGAGGAGTTCCCGAGGCTCACAGAGAAATATGATTCTGCTTTATTTCTGTGTTGCGGTGATGCAACCGCCTTTAGTTAGCTTTGCTAGCTAGGTAGCTCCATGACGGAAAAAGCTAACTCATTAGTTTGATTCTAATTATTACTGAGGCCTGACAGCAGAAAGACAAAAGCATTTTTAAAATATCGCGTTTTAGTCTAAAATGTTAGAATTGAAGCCGCATGGCAGTAACATTATGACGTCACAGCTGTTTGAAATTGGCTTCAAAGCTGAGATACCAAACGTGACAAAAACGTGTTAGACGATGAGGAAGACTTTCTGTTAGACGATGAGGAAGACTTTCTGTTCGACGATGAGGAAGACTTTCTGTTAGACGATGAGGAAGACTTTCTGTTAGACGATGAGGAAGACTTTCTGTTAGACGATGAGGAAGACTTTCTGTTCGACGATGAGGAAGACTTTCTGTTAGACGATGAGGAAGACTTTTCCGTCAGGTCTTGATAAAGAACGGAACGTTGTGCCGTCGGCGGCGATGGCCAAGCTGCAGGGCTTTGAGTTCTGGAGGCGGACCCTGAAGGGGGCCCGCTTCGTGGTGGCTCCGATGGTCGATCAGAGCGAGCTGGCCTGGAGGCTGCTGAGCCGGCGCCACGGCGCTCAGCTCTGCTACACCCCGATGCTGCACGCCCAGGTGTTCGTCCGGGACGCGAACTACAGGAGAGAGAACCTCTACAGCGAGGTGTGTGAGGAGGACAGACCTCTGATCGCGCAGGTGAGAAGCTCTACGGGGGGGCGGGGGGGGGACATGTCTGATCCTCACAGGGACACCCTGAACTCTGCTCCTCTCAGGGAGACCCTGAACTCTGAACTCTGCTCCGTTCTCTTCCAGTTCTGTGCCAATGACCCAGACGTGTTCATCCAGGCAGCCCAGCTGGCCCAGGACTACTGCGACGCGATCGACCTCAACCTGGGCTGTCCGCAAATGATAGCGAAGAGAGGTGAGCGTCCGGACGCTCTGACTTCCGGGTCTTATTGAGACTTCCTGGTCTTATTCTGACTTCCGGGTCTTATTGAGACCCGGACCCCGAGTGAAGCTGAAGTGAATCTGGTCTTGCTTGTTCTGAAGGACACTACGGCGTTTACCTCCAGGATGAGTGGGAGCTGTTGGAGAAAATGAGTAAGTCTGAACACGTTGTACTATTCTGTATGACCATATATGGGTTCTCTGCGGCTTCCTCCCCCCCAACAGGGTGAGTGTGTGCTTGAATGATTGTCTTTGTGTGGCCCTGTGATGAACTGGCGGCTTGTCCAGGGTGTAGCCCCGCCTCTCGCCAGTAGACTGCTGGGACAGACTGCAGCAGCACCCGGTTACAGATAAAGCTGCTGGACTTTCTTCTTGTCCCCTGAGGGGTCGCCACAGCAACCCAGCCGTCTCCACTTCACCCTGTCTTTTGCATCGTCCTCCCCAACACCAGCCACTCTCATGTCCTCCCTCACTACGTCCATGTCTCTTCTCCTGGGTCGTCCTCTAGTCCTGTTCCCTGGCAGTTCCATCCTCAGCATCCTTCTACCGATCTAGTCCCCGTCTCTCCTCTGGACATGTCCAAACCATCAAAGTCTGGTCTCTCTGACCTTGTCTCCAAAACGTCTAACCTTCACTGTCCCTCTTATTGTCTCATTTCTAATCCTGTCCAACCTGGTCACTCCCAAGGAGAACCTCAGCATCTTCATCTCCTCCACTTTTAGCCCCGCCTACTGTCTTTTCCTCAGAGACACTGTCTCTAAGCCGTCCATCATGGCTGTCCTCACCACTGTCTCTGAGCCGTCCGCCTCTACTGTCCTTTGTTCGGGTTGCACGATTATTCGGATTGTCTTTTTTTGGTGTGTGAAACGCAGCTGCAGTGAGTCCACCTGAATCCTCTGGGGCAACTGCAGTTCTGATTTTTATATCTGCCTCTGGTTGACCGATATTGTTGCTCAGAGTGTGTGATGACATTATAATGACGATATAATCATTAGAATCACATTTTTTAAATGGCTTTTGAGGAGATTCTGTCCAAATCCCTCTGAGATCTCTTAAAATGAGCCGTTACAGTTCCTTCCTTTTCCAGAAGGTCAACTCGGCATGATCCAACGTGTAAAAATCAGACCCAGATTTTAAATGGCCGCCCTCAGCCTTTTATATTTTACCCCCCTTTTTTTTTTTTTTTTTTTTACAGTCAGGTTAGCCGACGCAAAGCTCTCGGTGCCCATCACGTGTAAGATCCGAGTGTTTGAGGAGGTGGAGAAGACGGTCCGCTACGCCCAGATGTTGGAGCGCGCCGGATGTCAGGTGTGATTTTTAAGAAGTCTCCTCTGCTTGAACTCGGATTGGTCAAACGCCCTTAAAGGATTTAAATGTTTAGCGGCAGTGAATCTGTTAGCCGAGCTGCTAACAGTTCAGTGAGGACCAGCTGCATTACAAACGCCCCAAATGTCCTAACCGGGTCACCGCTCTCCAGTTACTGACGGTGCACGGCAGAACCAAAGACCAGAAAGGAGCCGTGACGGGCATCGCTAGCTGGGAGCACATCAAGGCGGTGCGGTAAGCCCACCGTCAGTCTGCGTGCTGTTTCAGAACTGTCTGTCCCACTTTCCCACGGGTCTAAGCCAATCATCTAGAGACGTTTATGCTTCATTTGTATCTGGCCTTTATTACCCTCGCCGAAGGGCAGGCGAGGGTAATGCAATTGGGTCCGTTTGTTTGTCTGTCTGTTTGTCTGTCCGCGCGCATAACTCAAAAACTAACTGGAAAACGACAATCAGAGATTGCAGACCCTCGCCTCCAATAGACTATTGGATCTTGTGACACAGTAAACGGGGCTTCCGGATCAGAGGAGCCAAACCTGCTCTAGCTTGCTGCTCCGGAACGTACTACAAGACTCCTTCTGGACTCTTTTTCCCATCATGCCATTTGTGTCCCTCCCTCTTAAAGTGGCACTTTACAGCAGAGGCACAATTCCAGATGTAAAAATAATTCTAGAATCTGGATCCAGATCCGGATCAACGCCATTCTCGGGGAGGACCGAGCCACGGACAGAACCTTGCTTGTGTAAAAATTTCAAGTTGATTGGGTTACTAGTTTTTGAGTTATGCGCTCGGACAGACAAGCAAACAGACAGACCCAATTGCAATACCCTCGCCTCCGCTTCGGCGAGGGTAATAACCCAATCGACTTGACATTTTTACACAAGCAAGGTTCTGTCCGTGGCTCGGTCCTCCCCGAAAATGGAGTTGATCCGGATCTGGATCCAGATTCTAGAATTCTTTTAATGATTCTTTAACATTGCGAGCACTTTTTTGACATTTTTCTTAATTTCTTCAAAACGCATGGCGGCATGGATCTGAAAAAAATCACACACAAGTACTCCTTAAAGGTCTATGACCACGACTAATTTCGGCCGGATCCGGATCACAATCCGGATCTGAGAGCTAATTTTCATGCTAAAATCTGCATTTTTCGGGAGTCCACCCTGACCTCAATTTTGGAGCTAGAGACTTCAAATTTGGTGTGAACACTCATAGTTCATTCTAGTTTCATGTATGTTACAGTTTTAGTTGTATCTGTTCCTGTTCCGGAGCAGCAAGCTAGAGCAGGTTTGGCCCCTCTGATCCGGAAGCCCTGTTTACTGTCTCACAAGATCCAATAGTCTATTGGAGGCGAGGGTCTGCAGTCTCTGATTGTCTTTCTAGTTTAACGGTTGCACTCTGTTTCCTGTTTCCTGTTTGCACTGCAGGGCGGCTGTAAGTATTCCAGTGTTCGCCAATGGCAACATCCAGCATCTGAGTGACGTGGAGCGCTGCATCCAAGAGACGGGCGTCCAGGGAGTGATGAGTGCAGGTGGGACACCCCCCCCCCCTCTAAAATGGCTGCCGCGCGTTCAGGACGTTTTTGCTCGCGATAATGGAGGATAAATGCGGCGCTACGTTTCAGAGGGGAACCTCCACAACCCAGCGCTGTTTGAGGGCTGCAGCCCCCCAGTGTGGGAGATGGCAGAGGAATACCTTGAGCTGGTCAAGCAGCACCCCCCCTGCAGCCTGTCCTACATACGAGCCCACCTCTTCAAACTGTGGCACCACACGTACGTCCCCGTCTGGCCTGTTCATCCGGCTGACCGGCCGTGCAGCACAGGGGCGATCCAAAGTTTGTAGAAATGTGAATAATGAAGCTGAAACGATCTCCAAAGGCATCGAATTACATTAATTAAAAAGGGGGGGGGGGGCTTCATTTCCATCGTTGACATTTTCAAAGTAACAAAAAGGAAAAAGGTCCGTGCAAAAGTCGATAGTTACACGACTGACACGCGGGTTCTGACTTGCTCTTCTCACATCCCTGCCAGATGTTCTGATGCGTTTCTTGGACTTCCAGATGTTGCTTTCAGGGTTGTCGGTCATGTAACTATATCGACTTTTTCCTTTTCTGTTATTTTTAAAATGTAAACGATGGAACTGAAGACCCTTTTTTTTTTTTTTTACATGTTATGGGCTTGTCTCGTCTGTAATTTGATGCCTTTTGGAGATTGTTTCAGCTTTCTTGGCTTCACATTTTTACCTGGGGAGCCCAAACTTTCACTGTATAGATGCTAAAATGAAAGGAGTGTTCACTCTGTTAGTTACTTTGTTTCTGATCAGTTTTAATCTGTAGATATTTCATAGTGTCTGATCAGATTATTGTCTGTGTGTGTGTGTCTGTGTGTGTGTAGGCTACAAATTCACCAGGACCTGAGGGAAGACTTGGCCAAAGTGAAGACCGTCAACGCTTTAGCTGATGTCAGCAAACAGCTGCGGTTGCGTTGCCAGGTAACAGCGTTTTAAAGATGGCTGACTGGGAAGGCGCTTCTCTGAATTTAACATTTGAAATGCTCAGCAGCACTACGGGGAGGAGATGAGACACAAAGAAGCAGACTAATATAGACTATAGGATATCCCTCTGGGATCAATAAGGTGTTCTGATAATCCCCATTGACGGAGCATCTCTGTGAGGAAGGTGTGCTTACTGTCTTTGTACAGGTGAACCTCGGCTCAAGGATTTAATCCGTTCTCCGACCCAGAAACTCTTGTTTAGCTAAATATGGAGCTCAGGATCAGCACTGGACAGCTCCATAGGTAGTCGGCTACATATGGAGCTGTCCAGTGCTGATCCTGAAAGTGACGTCTTTTCCGTGGCATTGACTCGGGGAATGTTCTTTATCTTGCCCACTTCGGTTGTTTTTTTGGTTTCTGCATGTCCATGACAAGACAAGGTGGTGGCTTTTTGGTTTTGCTTTGATTTTGTATCGATTATCTTTGTTCCTGCGTGATGATTGCATTTGAATGGAACTTTTCCACATTATTAGATGTGTTAATTTATTCCCATCACAAACTTTGGTTCATACTTGTGATTTTTCTCATTTACAGTATGGCTTTATCTCTAACAATTTTAAGTTACAACCTTTTAAAAACGTGATATCAAAACTGAATATTTTATTGTAATTCTGTGGCGGCTAAAGAGTTAAATAAAAAAATAAATAGTTTAACAGCATGTTAAGGAGTAGTTACATTTATTTTACATTAAATGACATTACATTTAGTTACATGTTTACTGTGTTACGGTTTACATTTGGCCTTTGGAGGGCAAACATAATGCTAATGTGGCCCTCGGAGAAAATGAGTGTGACACCCCTGCCTTGGACATTAACCATGAAGATGGCACAAAGGAATGACGCCGGCCTTCGTTTGCTCCCCTTACGGATTCTTCTGTGTCGGAAACAGGTGGAAATATCTGAAGGGAGGGAAGTGGAAGAGGAAAGCAGCGTCCTGCCGTTCCCTCACTGGATCTGCCAGCCGTACGTCAGGCCAGCGTGAGTCAGGTCTAGAGCACCTTCAAACTACTTTAGCTGCCTTCGGTCGTTTTCACACGTTTCCAGGCGGACTCTGATCGATTGGGGAGCTGCTGTTGCGGTTCTGCTTTCACACTGTGGTTTATAAAGAACCTCCTGCATCACGTGGCTGAAAGGGCCGCTTGTTGATTGGACAAAGTAGGAGGGGAAGTCCCTCCCTCTCCCCTGGACGCACTGCGTATAGCGTTGCTACGTACATCTGGTCCGGTGAGCTTTCACACCGCATACGAACCGGACCAGGGTTCCCTTGCAAGCGAACCGAGACGCCACGCTTTCAGGCGGACCAGAATTTGCTCGTTTGGTCCGCACCAGAGTTTGGATGAGCTTTCACACCTGCCCAAACGAAGCGGACCATCCGAGGAAAACGAACTCTGGTCCGTTTAAAGCGGACCAAACGGCCTTGGTGTGAAAACGACTTTAGAAGAGGGCAGCGATTGGCAAAAATACACGAGTACTAACACACTAATGTTACTGACCTCACGCCTGACAGGCCGAAGGAGCCCGTCACCAACGGTAACAGCCAGGGTTCAGGGGTGAAGAAGACAACGTGTCAGAAGAGGGCGCTGGAGGACTCCGATGGAACGGCTGACACGCTGTCCAAAAACAAACAGAAGAAGAGATCCCGAAACCCCAACAAGAACTTCTGTCCGGAGCAGAAACGTGAGTCGTCAGCTTCAGCGGCTGCTTCCTGTTTGAAACGTTCAGGTAGAAATGCGGCTGACCCGTCTGTCGTTTGTGCTCCTGCAGCCAAGTACATCAAATGTGAGGAGTGTGGGAACCCGAAGGTGAGCCCCGAGACCCACTGACGATGGGTCGACGCCCGTCAGTGAAATAAAGTGCTAATGACAAAGTGAGCTTGAGAGTTTCAGCCTCTCTTTTCTCTGCAGGGAAACAAATGTGTCTTCAACCTGTGTCGAGGCTGCTGTAAGAAGAAGGCCTTCAAAGAGGTGGCGGACTGTCCAAGTCAGTACACGAATGCATACACAGAGACGATTGTCCTGTAAGCGCGTGTCCAGAATATCGGGATGTGATCTTTTGACCTTTTCACCGTCTTACCAGAAGAACTCACCACACGCGCTCTTTTGCAGTGCGTTAGCCCCCCCTTCAGGTCATCTTTGCCTGGTTCCGTCCAGAGCTTTGCTAATAGGCAGCGTTCCTTTTAACCAGGGGCTCATGGTGACTGACTTCCCAGAAGGGGGGGGTCTCAGAACGTAGGGTCTCTTTCGGATGATGGCCACTGTGTCTGCGGCTTTTTAAACGGCATGGAAACCAACCGTTAATGTGGCTTCAGTCATACAGGAAGACATTTCATTTCACGTTGTTTCGTGTAGATTTAAACCAATCATAGAATAGAAATACTTTATTTATCCCAGACCTGGGGAAGTATTTCATTACGGCAGCAGAAGACATCAGTCACAAGTTAAGAAATAATGAGCAGGCGATAAAAAGGAATAATTAAAGGGGGGAAGCCATCAGTGGAATCAGGAAAATCATTTTTGTTGACAGGCCATGGACTGAGGTTCAAGACCAAAGCAGAGAAGCAGAAAGCTCAGCTGGAGGTGAAGGAGCAGGAGGAGCAGGAGGAGGAGAAGGAGGAGAAGGAGCAGAACGAGGAGGAGGAGCGGCGGTCCTCAGCCTCCGGCCCGGCTGCCGCTCTGAGCAGGACTGCATCTACCGCTGAACCCTGACCTCGGGTCCTCGGCCATCCGCTGGTCTTCCTCCGTGCTGATGAGCGCACGGAGGAAGACCAGCTTCTGGTTCCTGTTCATGTAAGGTCAGCGCTTCCACGTCGGGGTCGCCGGTCATCAGGCGGGACATCCTGCGTTCTGAACGATGGACCTCCTGCCCAAAACCCCAAAACCAGAAAGAAACGTTTTTGATTTTATTTGATTTCTTTCTAGAAATGGAAGTTCCTTTCATCTGTGCAACTTGTAATTTGATGACAAAAATTTAGGAAGTTAAGTGTTTGATCCAAAGTTGCTGCAGAGACACCAAAGTAGAAAGATCCACTGAAGGTCAGCGCCAAGGTCAACTCTTCAGAGCTTCAGCCTTCAGGCTGAGCTTCTTCATGCAGGAGCCTGGAGGTTCCGCGTCTTCCTGCTAGGAGCCGTGTTCCTACAGGAGCCTGGAGGTTCCACGTCTTCCTGCTAGGAGCCGTGTTCTACAGGAGCCTGGAGGTTCCACGTCTTCCTGCTAGGAGCCGTGTTCTACAGGAGCCTGGAGGTTCCACGTCTTCCTGCTAGGAGCCGTGTTCTACAGGAGCCTGGAGGTTCCGCGTCTTCCTGCTAGGAGCCGTGTTCTACAGGAGCCTGGAGGTTCCACGTCTTCCTGCTAGGAGCCGTGTTCTACAGGAGCCTGCAGGTTGTTAATTACTCCCAGGAAATATCCAAGCAAATGTAGAACATTCGAAGTGGAGTTAGATTTAAACTCTTGTATTCTTATATTCATTTAATTATTACTTTGTCGCTCTAAAAACTGTTCTGAACAAGAATACTTTATATTTGCGCCGTTCTTGAACGATGAATGACGTCAGCATCAGGTTACATTTGGTGTTTACTTCAGCCCTTCATTTTCATTACGGGTGTTTGTCATTTATTTTTATACTTCTCATCCTCCCCCACGAAGGATGTGAGGAAATAAATGACCGGAATGAATCCCATCTGGTCGAGTGTTCTTTGGACCGTCCCCGACCTTCTATAAAACATTTAACCAATCGTCTTTGGGGATTCCTGCTAACGGACAACAAATGGGTCGAATGAAAACATTGAGAACAAAGTGATGCTTTGAAGCTTTATTGAACAGAAATCGGTTGGATGAGCTGAAGAGGAGCAGGCCGTCCCGCTGGACAGTGTCCACGTCTCCCAACGCCTAGACCTCGGCAGAGGCTTCCTCCCCCTGGTGGACGTAGTCGTTGATGAAGCGCAGGTAGCTGGAGACCTGGGTGTAGACCCCGGGCTGGCCCGGGAGGCCGCAGCCGCGTTCGCTCCCGTAACTCATGATGCCCGCCTGCACGAAGCCGCGGGCTGCACGGCACACCAGCGGGCCGCCGTAGTCCCCCTGTGGACCAATAGGAGCAGTTGTTTCAGTTCTATCCCAGCAGTCAACGGGTGAGAGGCGGGGCGCACCCTGGACGAGGCGCCAGTTCATCGCAGGAAGACACACACACGCCTACGGACACTTTTAGTTCGCCTAAGCTGCATGTTTCTGGTGGCGGAAGCCGGAGAACCGATGCAGACACGGGGAGAACACGAGGAGAACCCACGTAGACACTAGGAGAACCCGGAGAGAACCCACGCAGACACTGGGAGAACCCGGAGAGAACCCGCGCAGACACGAGGAGGACATGGAGAGAACCCACGCAGACACTGGGAGAACCCACGAGGACACGGAGAGAACCCACGCAGACACGGGGAGAACCGATGCAGACACGGGGAGAACCCGGAGAGAACCGATGCAGACACGGGGAGAACCTGGAGAGAACCCACGCAGACACTGAGAACCTGGAGAGAACCGATGCAGACACGGGGAGAACCCGGAGAACCCACGCAGACACGGAGAGAACCCACACAGACATGGGGAGAACCGATGCAGACACGGGGAGAACCCGGAGAGAACCGATGCAGACACGGGGAGAACCTGGAGAGAACCCACGCAGACACTGAGAACCTGGAGAGAACCGATGCAGACACGGGGAGAACCCGGAGAACCCACGCAGACACGGAGAGAACCCACACAGACATGGGGAGAACCCGGAGAGAACCCACGCAGACACGAGGAGAACCCGGAGAGAACCCACGCAGACACGGGGAGAACCCGGAGAACTCAGGGAGAACATGAACTCCTCGCAGAAAGGCCTCAAATCTGACTTGAACCTGTGACCTTCTTGCTATGAGGCAACAGCGCTATCACTGCGCCACCGTGCTGATTATTATGATGTCATATTAAATTCATGTTTGAATCTGTTTTCCTCGGAGGAAGTCTTTTTGATTTGTTAGAGAAAGCCTGGCCAGAAACCTGCGAGCGTCCGGCGTGCAGCTGAAATGGGTCAAACTCAGGAAGACGCGAACGACGTCTTTGTTTTAGAATTGACTTGTGAACAACCACAACAAAGGAGCAGCTACACTAGAAGAGGAGAACACTGGAATTAGGAATAAGCTGTGATACTTTAGACGGTTTAACCAGAACTCTTCCTGCGGGTCGGTTTGAGCCGTAGGTTTATTTCAAAGATGGATGCTCTCTAAGCTGCCATCAATAGCTGAAGCTCACTTTGCAGGCGTCCTTCCCTCCAGCCATGTCTCCTGCACACAACACGTCGGCGGTCAGATCGGGGTACGCCTCCCGACACTCGCTCCGAGGGATGATGGGAATCCTCAGCTGCTGGAGGGGCTCTGGATCTGGCAGTGGGACTGGATGAATGTGGGGGTGGGAGGGATCAGTTTATGATTGAAACGTATTTCATAAAATACAATACGCCAGTGTCTTCCTGTTGACGTCTTGGATTGCAAATGTAAAACCCAAGTCCGTTTAAAAGCGGCTGGTTAAAGAAGAGGTTTGAATCTCTACTCTGACAAAGATCAATCTGACAAGTAACAGAAGAAAGTCTACAGTCTCGGTAATCGACAGGGTTCCACTGATCGGGCCGGGCCAGAACTCACCACCGGTCCCGATGTCCCCCCAGCCGGTGATCCAACACTCAGACGATGACCCAAAGGCGTCGCTGCCGCTGGGCAGACCCACCGGGCCGACTCGCTCTGAGAACCTGAGCTTCTTCTTCAACCGCACAAGGGCGATGTCGTTGACGTAGCCGCCGCCCTGGGCCTTGTAGTGTGGGTGAGAGACGACATAGAGTATACCCATGTAGCGCACAGAGGCCTTCTGGAGGTCGCTGGTTCCCACCCAAGCCATCGATCTGGCCACCTTCGCCTTACGTCGCCTGGAAACAGGAACACACACACGTCAGTTTGCCTCTGTTATTGTTCTTAGTAGTCTAATCCAGAAACTGATCCTGAAGGTGAACTTCAGCACTGGACAGCTCCATAGGTAGTCTGCTACATATGGAGCTGTCCAGTGCTGATCCTGAAAGTGACGTCTTTTCCGTGGCATTGACTCGGGGAATGTTCTTTATCTTGCCCACTTCGGTTGGTTTTTTTGGTTTCTGCATGTCCATGACAAGACAAGGTGGTGGCTTTTTGCTTTTGCTTTGATTTTGTATCGATTATCTTTGTTCCTGCGTGATGATTGCATTTGAATGGAACTTTTCCACATTATTAGATGTGTTAATTTATTCCCATCACAAACTTTGGTTCATACTTGTGATTTTTCTCATTTACAGTTTGGCTTTATCTCTAACAATTTTTAAGTTACAACCTTTTAAAAAAGTGATATCAAAACTGAATATTTTATTGTAATTACTGTGGTGACTAAAGAGTTAAATAAAAAAATTAATAGTTATTTAACAGCATGTTAAGGAGTAGTTACATTTATTTTACATTAAATTACATTACATTTCGTTACATTTTTTACAGTGTTACGGTTTACATTTGGCCTTTGGAGGGCAAACATAATGCTAATGTGGCCCTTGGAGAAAATGAGTTTGACACCCCTGTATTAAAGGCTCAGAAGACCAGCTGTCCTGACCAGGGGGGGGGGGGGTCTTCATACACTCACGTGTCCCAGCAGTTCGCAGCAGTCAGCACCCACTCGTCGCTGAGGATGGCGCCTCCACAGCGCCACTTCTCATGATCATAAGATGTGATGTTCAGGTGGACCATCCAGGGCCAGCCGCCTATCGGAGCATTCTGCCCCCCCACTATGGCGCTCTTCACCTCAGCAGCAAGCAAACCTGCAACAGCAATCATGAATCAAACGTACCCTGTGGAATCCGGGTGTATTTTGCTTGAAGCTCACTGCTCACCCCCGATGTTGTGGATCAGCACCAGAACCGTGACGGACCTGCAGACAGCCATGGCTGGGATGGAGCGGGGCAGCGGCGCTGCCTGCTTTTTATACACCCTGTCAGTTTTCCTCTTCCTGTCAAGCCCATGCAGATTTCCATCAGCGCTGTGACTCACACTAGTAAAGTACTTTCACTGCAGCGTTTCTTCTCTTCCCTTTACTTTATTTATTTGAGCAATACATTTCCAAACATGCAGAAAAATAAACACTTGTACTCAAAAAGGAGCAGGTTCATGTTCACCAGAACCTTTCAAGTCTGTGAAATACATAATTTATATCAAGCAAATACATAATAACGGTCCCGTGAACCAGCACCTCAAGCTGAACATTACAAGCATCTGAAACACAGAGCCCCCCCCCCCCCCATAGATTTATAAACATAAACATCCTCAGAAATACTCTTTAAATCTTTATGGGCCAAACCAGAATGTCACCTGCAAATCTGAGTCCTCAGCCGTAGGTGTTCTATTATGTGTAATGTAGTAACGTGTTTTATTATGTGTAATTTAGTACTGCGTTTTATTATGTATAATGTAGTAATGTGTTTTATTATGTGTAATTTAGTACTGCGTTTTATTATGTATAATGTAATAATGTGTTTTATTATGTGTAATTTAGTACTGCGTTTTATTATGTATAATGTAGTAACGTGTTTTATTATGTGTAATTTAGTACTGCGTTTTATTAGGTATAATGTAGTAACGTTACCAGACTGGTTACACCACCATTACCTGACTAGTTAACCACCATTACCAGGTTAGTTAACCACCATTACCAGGTTAGTTACACCACCACAGGATACACGTGGAACGAGTGATTGGACGTATGAAATGGTTTAATATTATGAAAACTGAACTTCCTCTGGATACGTTTGACATTTTTGATCCCATTTCTGTTCCATTTAAATGGAACTTTGGGAAGAAGTACATGTACAAGATTTATGGTGACTAAATCTCTCTAGTTCATGTAATTCCAGAAATGTTGGTACATTTGAATGTTTTGGTCATTTTTTCATATGATGTATGTAAATACTGATGAATGATGTTAAATACCTTTCATATTTTATCCTTATCAAAGTGTCATTTTACTAAAATTGTCATCAGACCTCATGTCGACCGATAATTGTGAATCTTATTACTATCATGCAGTGTCCGTTATTGTAATGCTTAATTGATTCGTGTTATTATTGTTATTATTATTATATTGTTATTATTCGTTATTATTATTAATGTTATTATTGTTATTGTTATTGTTATTGTTATTATTGTTATTGTATTATTATTGTTATTATTATTACTATATTGTTATTATTGTTGTTGTTGTTATTGTTGCTATTGTTATTATTGTTATTATTATTGTTATTATTATTATTATTATTATTTGTGTTATTATTATTATATTGTTATTGTTATTATTGTTATTATTGTTATTGTTGTTATTGTCGTTATTGTTGTTATTGTTGTTATTGTAATTATTGTTATTGTTGTTATTGTTATTATTGTTATTATTATCATTATTGTTATTATTGTTATTGTTATTATTGTTATTATTATTGTTAGTATTATTAATGTTGTTTGTTATTATTGTTATATTGTTATTGTTATTATTATTGTTATTATTGTTAGTGTTATTATTATTGTTATTATTGTTATTGTTATTATTGTTATTATTATTGTTATTATTATTAATGTTGTTTGTTATTATTGTTATATTGTTATTGTTATTGTTATTGTTATTATTGTTAGTGTTATTATTATTGTTATTGTTATTATTGTTATTCGTTCGCTCGAAGGGGAACGCTTAGGGTTTGGCTTGTTTCCGCCCGAACCTTCTTACATGAAACACGGAGGGTCATGTGACGTGAATGTTCAACAGGTCCAACACTGGCTTCGGTGTTAGCTGTTCTTCACGCTCTACCAGCCTCCTCCGCCTCCTCCTCTTCAGTCATGGAGCGGCCCGCCAGCGTTAACGCAGATCCGGTCCCCCGCGACGGCCCAGGTGAGTCCGCCACCTGCGTGTCGTCACCGCGGCTCACCTGAGTGGACGCTAATGCACGCTGCGTGTCGTTTACCTGTTGTTTTCAGAGCGCTTCACGCAGTGGCGCAACTGGATTGGGTTCTGGTGAGTGTTTAACACTAGTCTGAGCTAGTAGCAGCTAGTCTGTTAGCCGAGCTTTGACTGATGACGTGGTTACCTGAAAACAAACAAGTTCGATCGATGGTCGATCAGTTCACCTGCTGCTAAACTGCTGAAAAACGTAATTACATTGCTTTACTTATTACTCCCTGCCAAAAGTAACTCGTTACTTATTACCTTGAGTTACTTTCTCCTTCTCTCCCTCAATAATTGCCTCCTTTCTCCCCTAAAGTCTCACTTTGCATGTTCAACATTAGCGGATGTTTCTTATATTCACTAAATGAAACCACATCTGGACTCAAACTGATGTTGAAACACACTTTTTGAACGACTTCCGTTGTTTATTAAAGCCGACAAGGAGCCCAAAGTGCTGCTGGGCCACGAGGCCAACGTGCGCTGGTGCAAACAAAATACGCACATTAGTGGAATAAGAATAACAAGAAACACAGAAGTTGTGCACAAGGTGCAATACTACAAACAGAACTGCAATTTAAATACATCTCCAATATAAATATTAATCAACATTTTGTATTCTAAAATTGAACGTGAAATGTCTAAATTGTAAAAGCAAATCCTGATCCAGAATAATAATAATAATACATTTTATTTATATAGCGCTTTTCTGAAAACTCAACGACGCTTTGAACAAAGAATAAATATATTTTTCAGTATAAATTAGACCCACATTCTGCACTAATCGTGTCTTTTAGATTTCATTTCTCGCTGGTTTAATCCTCGTCTTTGCGTGCGGCCCTGGTGACTGTCTGATTAGCTCGGGTGCTGCCGTGTTCATCCTGTGCCGTCTGTGACTCCAGGCTCCTCGGCTTGTGCAACAACTTTCCCTACGTGATCATGCTGAGCGCCGCCTATGATATCCTCAAGAAGCAAGAGTCCGGGAACGCCACAGCATCGGTAAGAGGCAGGCGTGCACAGGAGCGGCAGAAGTCGCTGAAGCAAACGGTTTTCCTATGAGCTGCTTTCGTTGTTTCCGGCCCAGAATTCATCGGCATCGGATCTCCCAGGAGGGGGGGACAGCAGCAACAACAGCAGCAACAGCAGCAGCCTCTACGACTGCAACCCTGTCACTACTGGGGTAAAGGCAGCGTCTCTGGGCGGCGAGGAACGATGGAACATTCCTGAGACGCGCCCAATCTAGCCAGATAATGAAATGGAGCTCCAAAAAAAAAGAAATGCTAAAATAACTGAGTCCGATTTTGACGACCAACGTTTGAGGCGACAGCACGATGCGAGAAGGGATTTGTCGGTCTCTTCGGGGTCTGTGACGGGCCGCTGCGTTTTTTTTCTCCTCAGGCTGTGCTGTTAGCCGACATCCTCCCGTCGCTCTGCATCAAGCTGTTTTTTCCTTTTCTGATCCTCAAGGTGCCTTATGGGTAAGCCAGCGTTTTGTGCCGTCTTGTGTCTCTGAGACGTTCCTCGCTGAGTGGAGGACAAATAAAAACGATCACAACAAATGTAGAATCTCTGAGTGCCTTTCAGGCAGCGCAGTGGGCATACTGACACGCGCGGCAAAGGGAGACCCGTTTCCGTTTATCTTATTCTAACATGTGGTTCATGTAAAAACCGTTCCAGAGTTTCCATTCCATGATAAACATGCCGACTGTATCTAGAAACCTGCCGGTCGAGCTTCTGGGTGCCATTTTGTGTCTCTCTCTGCAGGATCCGAGTGTTGCTGAGCAGCGCTGCGACAACAGCGAGTTTCCTCCTGGTGTCTTTCTCCTCGGCCGTGTGGATGAGCATTCTGGGTAAAGGCATCTTTCTTTATCGACGCTCTCATTTTTAATTTGAGTTTTTATCAGAGCTGGGGGGGGTGGGGGGGGGGCTGGGTTGTCAAACTTCAGATCTTTTGCATCGCGTTCATTTCCTGTCAAAATGCCAGTCGTCGTTCTGGGACTCTGGTTCTGCATCGTCCCGATCAGTCGCTGGATCGGGGCAAAATGCGACTCGCCTGTCGCTGCTCAATACCCCCGCCGAAGGGCAGGCGAGGGTATTGCAATTGTTTGTCTGTCCGCGCACATAACTCAAAAACTAGTAACACAATCGACTTGAAATTTTTACACAAGCAAGGTTCTGTCCGTGGCTCGGTCCTCCCCGAGAATGGCGTTGATCCGGATCTGGATCCAGATTCTAGAATTATCTTTACGTCTGGAATTGTACCACCCGTCCGGCGGTTCGTGCTCTTTGCGCCGACCCGTCCGGTGCTCTTTGCGCTGACACCAGGCTCCCCCATGCTCTGTGTTCTAGGTGTGTCCTTTGCCAGTTTTGGGTCTGGGCTGGGGGAACAGTCCTTCCTCTCCCTCAGTGTCTACTTTAGCAGGTAAACATTTCTTCGTTCCTCTCTTGAAATTCTCTAAGCCATTTAAGTGCAAACGGAAGGGCTTTGCGCTGCAGACCGGTTAAACCCCGGTTTCTCTGCTTCCACAGGGACGTCCTGGGAGGGTGGGGCTCAGGAACCGGCGGGGCCGGTGTTGCTGGAGCTCTGCTCTACTCCGTCCTCACACAAGCCGGCCTGTCGCCCCAGACTTCACTTCTCTTCATGCTGGTGTTCCCCTTGGCTTTGCTGATCAGGTAAATGCGGAAGACGGTTTTATTTCAGACCTGCCACCCTCGGTATGAAATCTGACGTCTCTGAAGGTAAACCAAAGTTACCTGGCCGGCGCCTGTGGCCTGGATGGTCGGCTGTTTGCTGACTGCTTTCTGCCTGTTTGAATCTTCATAAAGTTCCCCCCTCTCTATCTCTCTCGCCCTCCCTCCCTGGGTCGAATGCTGATGAATCCCTTCTTCCTGCTTCTTGTCTTTTGTCCCAAACGATCCCCAGCTACTTCGTCATGTTGGTCCCTCCACCGTCGTTCCATCAGTGGACGGTGGCGAGTCGCGTGTATGAAGCCGTGGGCTCGGAGGAAGGACGCCACCTGATGGACGGGGCAGAAGACGAGGAGTGGGAGAAAACAGCCACAGGTACATGACCCCCCCCCCCTCGACTGGACTGGATTAGACTAGACTAGATTGGACCAAGAACTGTTCAATCATGCAACACAGCACAGGTGATTACTTATTTAACTTGTGCCCGGTCTCAGGTATCCGGCTCGCGTGCCGTTTAACCTCGTGCTCGAGTTCAAGGAGATTGCTGACGCTAGCGCCATGCTAGCACCATGCTAGCGGCTACGCTCGCTGGTTAAGCTGGAGAAAATGTCGAGAGACAGCCGAGGGTCTGTAACGGTAGCATTTGGATCAGCCGCTGTGTGATGAGTTATCGTCGTAGTTACGTGGTGAGCGTCCGACAAGTGGTGACGTTTGACTGAGTGTCCTCCAGGAGAAACGCGCAACATCTGGTGAAAGTCAAATGCTTTCAATCTTATAAGTACTTGTATTAGTACTCTGTATCAGTAAATACTCAATTGTGAGTGCTCATACTCGAATACAAAGTGGTATTGGTGCAGCTCCAGGACTACAGACGTTACTTTCAGGATGGTTGTCTGTCCTCTCCACAGAAAGACATCGTGTGATCAATGAGGCAGCGCTGATCTCTGCCGCCCTAGAACTGATCCCTGCCGCCCTAGAACTGATCCCTGCCACCCTAGAACTGATCCCTGCCGCCCTAGGACTGATCCCTGCCGCCCTAGAACTGATCCCTGCCGCCCTAGAATTGATCCCTACCTCTCTAGAACTGATCCCTGCCGCCCTAGAACTGATCCCTGCCACCCTAGAACTGATCCCTGCCGCCCTAGAACTGATCCCTGCCGCCCTAGAATTGATCCCTACCTCTCTAGAACTGATCCCTGCCGCCCTAGAATTGATCCCTACCTCTCTAGAACTGATCCCTGCTGCCCTAGAACTGATCCCTACCTCTCTAGCCTAGGACTGATCCCTCCCGCCCTAGGACTCACCTAAAACGAAGCATATTAGCTGCATGGAGAAACGAGCTTTCTGTTTCCAAACGGTTAGGGCGGCTTGTAAGGATTCAACATGAACCGTCGTCCTGTTCATCTGTTTCTCACCTGATTTATTTTGGTCGGCTGTTGACCGTGATCATCTGTTACCGACTGGCTGTCAGACTGCTCAGAATAAACCCGTGTACGTGAGCCACATCCTGGGTGGTGGCAGCTTAACGGCAGTTGTGAAACTGGTGCTTCAGGAACGCTTCTTTAATCTAATCAGATAACAGAGAAAGGGACTGGTCCATTTCGGAGGATTCCATCTTACTTCTTAGAACATGTTGAAAGGACGTTTGTGGTTGTATTTAGACGCGAACTTGAAACTCCGCATGACTCGTTCTGTTCGATGACAGGACGTCCTGCTGCTGATAACCAGCCGGGTCCACCGCTGGTGTCCGATCGTTGGACCCGTCCGCAGCGATATCGGATCCTGCACGCCTTCAAACGTGACGGATGTTATCTGCTCTGAGACGGCGCTGCACGTGACGAAGCGTCGCGGTGTGGTGTGTCAGGCTCGGGTTTCCCCCGCTGCTGCCGAGGAGCTCATGGCCTGTGTTCTCTTCCCACTGCACGTAACAGAGGTCAGGAATGCAGGCCCCCTCACCCTGACGGAGATGCTGCACACCCTGAAGGTAAGTGAGGCCTGCCTTGACCTCAGAGCGGCGTGCTGCAGTGTTCGTCGGGGTACTACAGACGTGTTCCTCTTCATTCCTGCGTCCAGGGGTTGATGAGCTTCGTGGTCCCCTTGCTGCTGGTCTACTTTGCTGAATACTTCATCAACCAGGGCTTGGTAAGTCGGTCCCTCACATTCATCTGACCGCCGTCTGCGGGTCTGTGAGACGACGTGAGACCAGAGGAAATCTAGCCTTTGTGATATTGAATCCCAAAATGTTTTCTTTTTCCAGATGGAGCTCCTGTATTTTCCCGGTTCCTTCTTGTCCCATGCAGAGCAGTACCGCTGGTTAGTCGGCCTCTTTGGCGTGTTCCCGCGCGGCGTTGTCTAAGGGCGACGCTTCACTCCGGTCGCTGCTTCTGTCTGTGCTCAGGTACCAGCTGCTGTACCAGATCGGTGTGTTTGTGTCTCGATCCTCCCTCTGCTGTGTGAAGATCCGGAAGGTGTTTCTTTTCTCCATGCTACAGGTGAGGAAGATGAGGAGCAGACGGGGGGGGAGTCTGAGACTGGCTGTTTCCTTAAACGTGTCTGAACATGTTGGACACGCGCGCTAACATGCTGCTATGCGTCTTTAGGATAGGATGCACATTTAGTCCACACCAAACAAACTGCACTGGAAACGTGCAGGGAGGGGTGGCGGGGGTGGGGGGTACAGGGTACAGGGTACAGGGTACAGAACAGAGTTGGTGGGGACAGACGTCCTTGGGATAAGATGTTATGGTTACAGAGACACGTAATGGGCCAGCTGCGTGTTGCTCTCGCTGGGGAAACGGGATGGGGACAGTCTGGGGAGTAAAATAATCCCAATATTCAGGTGAAACGGGGGAATTTAACTCGATCCGATTTGGCAGCTGGTTCCCAGTTGAGCTGCATTTCCAGCACCAAGGAGAGACTTCAGTTTTCATCTGCCGATACAGTTCCGCCTGCTGGCGCAAGATGATATCCAGCCTCTCCTGTTCTTCCACGGATCGAGCCGTGTGGTCACGGAACAGTTCCTCGATCCGGGTCCCCTACCCGGTCCCCCAAAGCCCAAGAAAGCACTTTTAGATCAATGGGAAATATAAAAAATTCTTGAAAAGCCGCCGTCTTAGAGACTTTCCGGTGCACCAGGGCAACTCCCATCCCAATTAGCAGATGCCCACTAGCAGTAAGCCAAATATCCCCAATGTCCTCCACAGATGGGACCGCGAGACAGACGACTCTCCGTTTGTCCCAGGCATCCCTTATGTAGACCGCCACGAAGGTCCCATGCCCCCCCCCCCCCCCCCCCGGGTTGCCGCTCCTCGATGAAAACCATCTTGCCACTTACTGAGAGACCAACTAATTACTAATCAATGCCGTGATTTCAGTTATTGTCCAAGGAAAAAGTCAGAAGACAGACGAGACGAGACAAAAGATAGCAGATCAGGAGCAGGGACGAAGCACGTCCAAAGACCGGAAGAGGATTCATTCATGCATGCGTAATACGTGCATGTATCAATACATTTCACCGCAGTGAGATCAGAAATAATAGCGACAGACTGAACTGAGACCCGACTGTGAACGAAACTGAAAAGTTACTGATCCGGTTTCATTTATCTCAATAAATCAATAATGATAAGAAATGAACAGCTAGAGGGCCTCTGGGCCCACTTCCTGTTGTCCTCAGGTGGTGAATGCCGTGCTGCTGCTGCTGGCGGTGCGATACCAGTTCCTGCCCAATGCCTGGGTGGTGTTTCCCATCATCTTCTACGAGGGGCTGCTGGGCGGAGCCTCCTACGTCAACATATTTTACTTCATCAGTAAGGAGGTGAGGACAAGTTCGTCCTTCATACGCCCATCAGCACCAGGGTCGGTCTTGTCCTCCGCTGCTCTCCTCTCCTGCTCATCTGCTTTCAGTAAAGGAGGTCTCAGTTTGTTCTCTATCCCATTGCCACAGTGAGGAAGAGGAGGAGGAGGAGGAGGAATCTCTTCTTCCCTTCCCTCCATCCGTCCTCGTTTCATGGATCATAAGTCAAACTGTTGAATAGGTCTTCTCAAAACATTTAAAAGTACAATAACCAAGTATTGAAGTGACGCCTTTTGATTTTGAAGCACTTTTGTTGTTTATTCCTGTTTCCGTGGTTACAATTTAGACCTCGAATTTTCTCTGATAAATGGTTCTGATGTGATCTGTCCGTCTGTCTGTCTGTCTCTCTATCTACCTGTCTGCCCGTCTGTCTGTCTCTCATCTACCTGTCTGCCCGTCTCTCTGTCTCTCTATCTAACTGTCTGTTTGTCTCTGTCTCTCTGTCCCTCTATCTGTCTGTCTGTCTGTCTCCAGTGTTTCACAAGTCCTTATGTACGCATCTATCATTGACACGCATGCCTTTAGACCTCATAGAAATGTTTAGCATTCTGTTTTATTTTCTAGATGCACTATTACACTTTAAATGATCTTTGTACACACACGTGTGTGTGTGTGCGTGTGTATGCACGCTATATCTGACACGCAGATAATGTATTTTTTCAGAGTGAAGCCGACATGCTATGGGAAGCCTCCGTATGTCGAGTATTCTCTGAACAGCTATGGTGTCTCTGTGTGTGTGTGTGTCCCCCCCCCCCAGAGTGAGGACAGACACAGGGAGTTCTCCTTGGCTGCTGCCAGTGTAGGAGACAGTCTGGGCATCGCTCTGGCAGCACTCGCCTCCTTCCCTGTGCACAGATACTTCTGCTCGCTCTGACCCCGCCCACACGCTGACCTGCAGCATGAGTAACCAAGACGTGGGTACATTCCATTTACAGGGTTCTTTGTGTGTCTGAAGCGCTTCGGAGACCCTCTGATTTTACTCCTCCATCGGATATTGACTCAGCGCAGCCGAGCATCCGGAGGCGAGGCTAGCCCGGCTATGAAGCTAATGTAACGAGCCTGCTGTCATTGGCTCCGGTCGCCGTTTGTTTGGGCCGTGTCGTCTGGACCAACATTACTGAAGACGTTTCACCACACAGAAGGGAAGCGTGTCTCCTGAAGGATCAGGGCTGTTACAGCGCAGGATGTGCCTCCTGTGGGGGGGCGCCGGGCTGGGGAGCAAGGGACCGAGGCGTTGGATGAGGCAGAGCGAGGATTTCACTGTTACAATCTTACATTTTAACATTAAAACCCATTTATGGATCAAAAAATCAGTTAAAAATACACATTTCAGCTCTGATTCACGTTGATCCAGATCACCGTGTGGACGGTGTAGATCCAGTTAGGAGGGGAACGAGCTGCTTGGGGGAGGTCTGTGCTCTCTGAGTGCTTGTCATTGTGAGGGAATTTTTCATAAATATTTTTTACTGGGAAAAAAAATACAAAAGTAAAAGCTACAGTAGCCTGTTCTGGACTACAGCTATCTGTAAATTGATGCGAATAGAAATCATGACCCAAATCTGTAAACTGGTGGACGTTCTCTTCGTCCTCGGGCTCGTCATCAGAATCCGTATTGGACGCCGACCGGGCTGGAAAAACGTTCTTAGGGAAATACTTCTGGAAAAGCATTGCAGTAAGTCAATAATAAATGCAGCAAATAGCATTGTGTTGCTGAGATTGTACAACTTCAGAATGTTTCAACCAAATATAAGGCCAAATGTTTCCAGGTTCATGGATCCAGATTAGAACAGATTTTAACGTGTCCCAAACATTTTTTCTTGGTTCTGTACTTTACTGCTTGTGTTTTTGTTAACAAATGTAAATGTGGTTTTTGCTATAAAGATGAGAGAGCTCAATGATCGTACTGTGGTTATTATTTTTACCTTGATGAATACTTCATATACAAGGCACACCTGGGGCCCTTCTGAACAACGGAGCCTTGTCTGCAATCCTTTAATCTTTACAATGAGAAAGATCATTAAGCAGAACAGTAGTAGAGCTGCACAGAGTTATCAATGGATACAAGAATATTTGTCAACAGTTAAAAACACCAGAGGCTGAATGTTTTATCTGGAGGGCGTCTCGAAATAAAACTAAACTAAAGCTTAATGTACTTACTTCAATTACATGTGAGTACAAGTACTTCAATTATGACACTCATGCCTCAAAGCTCTGGAAAGAAATACCTCGAAATATAGTAGTAGTAGTATACGGTACAGGCATTGTGTCGTTTCCTGACATGCAGCAGAGCAGCTCCTTAGTTTTGTCACGCTGAACTCAGACGACCGGAAACTGGGAGCGACGCGCGTCCCCGAACCGGAAGTTCCCCAGAAGTCGTTAGCGTTCCCGAGAGAACCGGCAGACACCGGGGGAAGAACATCCGGTGGACCGCGAACGGACGCAGATCCATGGAATGAAACGTTTACCCATCTCTTACTCCACGGTAATTACTCTATATATTCGCGGCCTTTTGGTTATCTTTTTGATCGTTTCTTGATAGCATTAGCTTGCTCGCTCACGAAGTTAGCCAAGCAGCGCTAGCCTTCCTACAGCTATGGCTAGCCGGCTAACAACGACGTCGTCAGTATCCCGACATGCGTATTTATTCATAAACACCACACGCTTGTAAACTAAATTGGAAGCGGTGGTCAAAATGGAGCTTTTATCTTGATCTTCGAGGCCCCAAAAGGGGTTAGCTAAGTTAGCAACGAGAGTTGCTCGATGACGTAGTCTGCAGTGGTGTCAGCTAAAATGCTAATAGTTAGCTTACCGCTAGCTACACCCATAGGCCTTATGTTTCTTGACGAATAACGAATTGCTGGTCGGTTTTGGTCTGTATTTTATTGAAGTCGAGGAAGTACACTTCTCGCATACTGTTAAAATGATCGTTATTGTTGAGTTGGAAGCCGCTCTGAGGAAGCCGAGGCCCATCTTGCGTCACTCGGCTAACGTACCCTCCATACATTGTTTTTGGGTTATTTCGGTTGGTTTTTTGATCGGTGCGATGTTCGTTCCATCCAGCTCCTTAACAAGAGTCTGCCAAAACGTCCGTTGTTACAGTGACACTCGAAGAAAGGAGTGTTTGTACCCCCCCCCCCCCCCGAGGAAGGAGAGTTCGCGACCCCCCGGAGCCTGCGAGCAGCCCTCCCTATGTGCGTCACCATGGGGGACATCAGCGACCTGGACCGACAGATCGAGCAGCTCAGACGCTGCGAGCTCATCAAAGAAAACGAAGTCAAAGCACTGTGTGCCAAAGCCAGGTAACGGAGAGCGATGGGAAAGGGTTATTACCGGGTTATTACTGTGTAATACTAGTGTCAGAAGGACAAGAGCGCAGATAGTCAGTACACAGCACGTTTGTAATTACACCGCTTGTGCAGCATTAAGTTCAACATTCTGGAGAAGATCGATTAACTTTATTATATGATCAACGCATTTTATATTGATTTGTGTTGTTGGAAGCTACACTTTGACTAATTACTGCATTATTACACTGTTATATGCGGTGGTAATGCGTTCTGTCGCCGTGAAGTTTCATTATTGAAAAGCAATTTTCGTTATTTTATCGTCATCTTAACGCTGAGAATAATTGTTTAATGTGACACAAAGATAAAAATGCTATACCTTTTGAAAATAAATACTTGAATAAATACTTTGAGGAAGGCTGGATATTGTACTGTAGCGGAATGTGCTTGTGTGTTTCCAGAGAAATTCTGGTTGAGGAAAGTAACGTCCAGAGAGTCGACTCTCCCGTCACAGTGAGTGACATTTTGAATTGTCTCTTCGTGTCCCGAGTGCGGTTGTAATATTCCGTCTTGTTTTTCTTTAAATAGGTGTGTGGCGATATACACGGTCAGTTCTATGACTTGAAAGAGCTCTTCAGAGTAAGTTCCCTTTATAGTTTCTGCCTGTCAGTAGGTTGTTCACCTTCTAGCATGGCCTCAGTGTGACACACTTGAATTTTCGTAGCAGAAAATATCATTTTAATCTAGGAATTGTCCCTGTCGTAGGATAGCGTCCCTTAATGTACTCGTTCCAGCTGCTCGCGGGAAGGGGAGGGGCTTCTTTTACAATGTCTTGTTATTGTGGTAGCCGCATGCCGTTGGATGCTTTGAAGTGTGACGTACGTACATCGGGCTTGTGGGGGGGGGGGGGCAGGAAGTACCCGAACCAGTCACTGCTGTCGTCGTTGTGGGTCTCCATTCTGAACCTTCCCATAAAACAGGTCGGGGGTGACGTTCCAGAGACAAATTACCTCTTCATGGGCGACTTCGTGGATCGAGGCTTCTATAGCGTGGAGACGTTCCTCCTTCTGCTAGCGCTTAAGGTACGGGGGTGGAACTGATGCACTTTACCGGTGTGTGTGTGTGTGTGTGTGTGAACTGTTGAGCAGGTCTCCCAGTTCCCTCCTGTCTGCTCTGCTCCTCAGGTACGTTATCCAGATAGGATAACCTTGATTCGAGGAAATCACGAGTCACGGCAAATCACACAGGTGTACGGCTTCTACGATGAATGTCTCCGCAAGTACGGCTCGGTCACCGTCTGGAGATACTGCACGGAGATATTCGACTACTTGTCCCTTTCTGCTATAATCGACGGCAAGGTACTCCTAACCCGGCTCGTGCCGCGTGTTCCTTTGATGTTGCCGATCCGCTGCCGTTTGATGTGTCCCTCCGTTCCCTCAGATCTTCTGCGTGCACGGCGGCTTGTCTCCATCCATCCAGACTTTGGACCAGATCCGGACCATTGACCGAAAACAGGAAGTCCCTCACGACGGGCCCATGTGTGACCTCCTGTGGTCGGACCCTGAAGGTATACTGGCGGCCTCCAGGCCTGTGGAGGTTAAAGGTCACGGTACTCCACACACACACACACACACACTGATGTTCTGTCCCTCAGACACCACTGGATGGGGGGTGAGTCCCAGGGGGGCCGGCTACCTGTTCGGGAGTGACGTGGTGGCTCAGTTCAACGCTGCCAACGACATCCACATGATCTGCAGAGCCCACCAGCTGGTCATGGAGGGCTACAAGTGGCACTTCAACGAGACGGTGCTGACCGTGTGGTCGGCGCCCAATTACTGCTACAGGTAGGCCTGTGTGAATGGACGCCATGGCAACACCTCCCCGCACGATGTTAAAGTCACACTCACAACTTGGAGGGGGGGGGTTAAACTGTTGGGATTTTAAGTTTTATGTTACGTGACAATAGATCTCGTCAAAAGGTTTTAGTATTGTGCCGAATTATTTTGCTTTGACAGTCGGGTGTTGATTACCTGCAGATACAATGAAGCTACTTAAATATATCTATGTGACCTTTGCTTCAAGACACTTTCTCTAACTGGACCTCTAACGTTTAGTCGAGTACCTTGCTCTACAGCTACCTCTCCTGGACACTTCCACACACTTCCTCCACAGGTGTGTCGTCCGGTCCAACTGCCTTCCCCTTCTTCATCCTCTTCATCGCCTTTCTGACTTCACTCGTGGTGATCTTTGTAAAAAAAATAATTACTGTCATACATGCAGTAAAAAAAAACGATTCTGTTTATGAATGTCTGTAGGTGTATCACAGTATGGATTAGTTTTGTGTGTGTGTGTGTGTGTGTGTGTGTGTGTGTGTGTGTGTGTGTGTGTGTGTGGTGGGGGGGGGGGGGGCTTACTCTCCTTCATAGAGCAGTACAAGATGCTGCTTTCCCCTCTGCATTTACCCAGTTGTTGCTCTCTCTCTCTCTCTCTCTCTCTGCTCATTTAGATGTGGCAACGTAGCGGCCATCTTGGAGCTGGATGAACATCTACAGAGAGAGTTCATCATTTTCGAGGCAGCGCCGCAAGAGACCAGAGGCATCCCCTCCAAGAAGCCAGTAGCTGACTATTTCCTGTGACGTGTTTGAGCAGCCGGCCGTGATGTTGGACTCTCCGGTACCATTACTCGCCAGCCGCCCCCCCCGTCGCCCCCCCCCATCCCGCTGCTGGGCGGCGCCGTCAGCCTGAACCCGGAGCGGTTGGACGGGAAACCTGCCACGCTGCCCAAACCTGTCGGAGCAGTCGCTGTGAAAGGTGTCGGTGGCCAGGTGCATTCTGGGCCGTGACTGTTCTCGTTCCCTTCGTTTCAGCCGCTTCGCTCTCGCTCTGTAGATACGATGCTTCCCCCACCCGGACCTCCCCCCCCTCACTCGTGTAGTATTTTTTTTAAATGATGAACATTGTTGTTTAGTTTTAGAAGGATTTGGAAGGATTTGTTTCCCCAAAAATATGCAGATGTAGGAAATGTATCCGTCATGGCATATGTTGTTTGTTTTTGAGTTTTGTATCATTGTTGCTACCACTATTAAATGCAGATTGAACTTTCCACCCGCCCTTTTTAGTATAACGTGTTTTGGTGCATCATTATCGAACACCCGGCGCCGCTCCTCGCCGCCATCGCACACGAACCGGCCGGCGGGGCTCACGACGTTCACCCCTTCGCTCTCGATTCCTTTTAATCTTCACGTTTCCGTAGGTCTGTCGTTTTTGATATTGTGAGAATAAAGTTTTTGTATCACTGCTGATTATCGGGTGTGCTTCACTGGCATGCATACTAATGAGGGGGTTCGTACTGACGTCACTGGTTGTAAACTGGATCTCTGAAGATGAAACGGTTAACTCGTTTGAATCAGATCTGGGGGGGGGGGGGGGTTAAAGAGTAAGTGGATAAATGGGGAAGGTGAACTGAGTTTTTAAATTCTTCTGGATCGTGTCCAGAATACATTCCTGATCCGGATCTGTCAGCGACATCCCGGTCTTGCCGGTAAACCGGTCGTTAACGACAGCCCACTATTCCACTGGTTTTTCTGGATGAGCGACAACCTCTCCGCCTCCCGCCGCCAGCAGCTCCGAAAGCCTGAGAAGCAGCGACGGCCGGAACCACCGCGCTTTCTGGACCCGGCAGCGACGCGACAGGTAGACTCCGCTCACCTGTCCGGTCCGTTCATGTCCGTTCTGTTGCCAGAAAGTAGGTCCCGCGGATGGACGGCAGCGTTAGCGATCATTAAGCTGTGACGTGTTGAAATGCGTGTTCGATATCCGGCATGCCGCAACTCTCAGAGCCCGCGCGACCACAGCAGAGGTTGCTTTCTGCCGCTGCGGGACGCATTCACCTGAGAGACATTCACCCGCGGGACGTTCACCTGAGAGACATTCACCCGCGGGACGTTCACCTGAGAGACATTCACCCGCGGGACGTTCACCTGAGAGACATTCACCCGCGGGACGTTCACCTGAGAGACATTCACCCGCGGAACACATTCACCTGCGGAACACATTCACGTGCGGAACACATTCACCTGCGGAACACATTCACGTGCGGAACACATTCACGTGCGGAACACATTCACGTGCGGGACATTCAACCGCAGGACGCATTCACCTGTGGGACATTCACCTGGGGGACGCATTCACGTGCGGGACATATTCACCTGCGGGATGCATTCACCTGCTGGACATTCGCCTGTGGGACGCATTCACCTGCGGGACATTCACCCACAGGACATATCCACCTGTGGGACATTCACCTGTGGGACATTCACCTGCGGGATGCATTCACCTGTGGGACATTCACCTGCGGGATGCATTCACCTGTGGGACATTCACCCGCGGGATGCATTCACCTGCGGGATGCATTCACCTGTGGGACATTCACCTGTGGGACATTCACCTGGGGGATGCATTCACCCGCGGGACCATCAGTGGGTTTGGATCAGTGACTGAAACACCCCGGAGGATCTTTTGCTTGTGTTGTTATTTTTGGGCAGTGCCAGAGCACATGGGCTGGTGAAGCTGGTGACGTCCATCGATGCAGGGTTCACATCTGGGTCCAAAGTCCATCTGTGATCAATACGTCTCAGTCATTTATCCAGGCTGCTCTAGCATAATCAACAGAAGTGGTACAATTTAAACATGAATGCGTATTCTAAATAGTGGAAGCCCTGCCCTCCTTGAACGGTTCTGACCCAACTACTGACTGAGAGGCTGGGAAAGGGTTAGGGTTAGCGGCGAAACCCGAAACCAAAGTGATTGGTGCAGGTCAGCTTCGACTTGTAACTGTTGAAGTGACGGATAAAAAGCCTTTTCTGCACCGCTGCTAGCACTGGGTCTCGGAGACGGGAGAAATAAACGAATGCTTTTAGATCAGCAGGGCGTGAAGGGAGCCAGAAGTCCGCCCAAGAGTGCTTTCAGATTGAGGTCCAGATTCTGAGGGTGTGTGGAACTCCTGGATTATTTATAGGATATGAGCAGGTGGAGGGCAGCCGCTGAAGAAGTTACAGAGACTCTCCCGAATAGAAAAGATATTAGGAATGGAGGTTACAGGAGAACAATGAGCGGTAGCATCCTTAAAGACGGGCGCGGCCAAACCTCCGTGCCACGGAGACTTTCTCGAGAAGCTGCGAGTTTCAGCTCGTGAGCGATGTCGAGATGTCATCGCCTCCAAGAGGAAGGAGGAATAATAACAGCCGAGACTTGGTTGATGTGTGCGTATGTGTGCAGGTGGAAGGATGGACGCCTACAGCGACGTTGTGGACAGGCTGCGGTCATCGTTTCGCTCGGGCGTGACCAAGCCAGAGGCCTTTCGTCAGAGTCAGCTGAAGAACGTCATGTCCATGCTGAAGGACAACGAGGAGCGGGTCATAGAGGCGATGCACAAAGACCTCGCCAAGGTACGGCGTTCTGAGTCACAGAGCATCAGCACACGCCGCACATCTGTCCGTAAACCAGCCAGGACAAAGCCACCAGCAAAGAAGAGAGGCTGATAAGGAACGGGTTCCATCATCAGTTTCATCTTGTCGTTTCCAGAACATAACACCAAGACCTTTCGATCCCATAATGCCTTTGTTTGTCCCACACCAGCCGAAGTTCGAGGCCGTCCTGTCTGAGTTCGAGATGGTGTTGAATGAGATCCATCACGCCAGCACCAACCTGTCGACCTGGATGAAGCCGGAGTACGTCTCTAAGAACATGGTAGGGTTAGGCGGTGGCGAGGGCGCGTTCATCCTGCGGCTGGTCCGTGGACCAGTGTGTACAAACTACACATGATGTTCTTTAGTAGTACTTCTGATCAGTCATTTGAAGTAGATTTGGTAGTTGCGTATAACACCTGCTGTGTTTTGATCTTTGTTCCAGGCCACTACGTTTGATGACTGCTTCGTAAGGAGGGAACCGTTGGGGGTGGTGTTAGTCATCGGCCCGTGGAACTATCCCATACAGCTCCTGCTCTTGCCAATGATCGGAGCCATCGCTGCAGGTATCGGCCACGCCCACGTGACAAAGCTCGCATCGCAAACGGAGAATATGAACTCTACAGCTAGTTCTCTTCCGCTTGTGATCATTAATCTGCGGCTCAGTTTTGAGGCTAGTTTTTAAAAACCCATTTGACTGCCTCAACATGGTCGTAGTGACTTGGATCTACCTTCACAGTAAGTCCAGCGTTCCGATCCGCTGCGATGTCACGGTCCCAGCCGGCCTATCAAAGCTGAGAGAGAACTCCCAGACTCCCTGAAAGGCGGTAGCATAGCTAGCATGAACCGTGTCTGTCTGAGTGACGTTGGCTTCTTAAACAGGAAACTGTGTGATAATCAAGCCTTCAGAGATCAGCGCCGCCACGGAGAGTCTGATGGCAGAGATTGTCCCCAAGTATTTGTCTCAGGTAAATGGAATGCTGACTTGACGATGAGCCGGCGCTCACCACGGTAGCGCCGAGCCTCCCATTGACACCAGACTGTTGTGACAGGACTGTTTTGCCGTCGTCTGCGGTGGACCAGAGGAGACCGCGGCCCTTTTAAAGAATCGCTTTGACCACATCTTTTTCACAGGTAAATCGCACACAGTGCAGATCGCTGCAAATCCGTCTTCACTTGTAGACCTCAGTGGATTGTCTTTTACGCTGGACTCTGGCAATAGGCATTTGATATTCACCAAGTACATGTACACATGGAAATATTCCAGCTTTAAGTCATGTAGATGCAGCTTAACAAGCAAACAAAGTAATCATACTTTGGATCTGTTCAATAAGCAGAGAGCACATACCTCCAGCAATGGCATTGTCAGTCGAACTGGGCAAACAGGAAATGGAATTCCTGCATTAAATACCCATCAGCACCCTGGTCACAGTGAGCCAAAGCTGCCTGCAACAGGCAGAATCCTGGAGCAGAGCCCTTATTCTTTAAGACTACTCTAAAGGAGGCTAGCAGCAGCTGCTACAACTACACAGAAGAAGAAGTAGAAGAAGAATACAGACATGATCAGTGACTTTCAAAACGCTGGCATCATTGGCTAGGTTTCAAATATTCTGCATCTTTGTCCAGACAACATAGACGTTGCTGTCCTGCTCACCAGAGGATGAACCCTCCCTGCTCTTTTTTCAAGGTTCTCAGACTGTAGGACGCAGGATCCTGCAGGCCGCCTCCGTCCACCTGACCCCAGTAACCTTGGAGCTGGGCGGTAAATGTCCATGCATGATATTTGGACAGGTGAACATCGCAGCGGCGGCTCGCCGCTTGATGTGGGCAAAATTCTTTAATGCTGGTCAGAGCTGCGTGGCGCCAGACTACTTGCTGTGTACGGCCGCCACCCGGGACACGATGCTTCCTGAACTTTCTAAGGTGCTGGAACAGTTCTACACCAAAGATCCTCAGACCTGCCCTGACTTCTGCCACATTGTGTCTCAAAGACACTGGACAAGACTGATGGAATTACTCAAGAATTCCAGTGGCAAGGTTGTGGTGGGAGGAGAAGGCTGCCTTGAGGACAAATACATCGGTGAGTCGAGTGGCTTCTTGTTGGTCTGACTTGCATGGTCTGACTCTCAGGCTTGAAAGACTTCATTACTGACCATGACATGTCATAGGACCTGTAGTTTCAGTGCTCTTCTTCTTCTGCAGAAATGTAAGACTTTGTGTCGTCGTGCTTTCCACAGCCCCCACGGTGCTGGTGGACGTGAGTGAAAATGACGCTCTAATGCAGGAGGAGATTTTCGGCCCCATCCTGCCCATCCTAACCGTGGAGTCTCTGGAGGAAGCCATCGAGTTTGTGAATAGACGAGAGAAGCCGCTGGCCGTCTACACTTTCTCCAACGATTCATCTGTGAGGACAGTCAATCGGCAGCGATGCCTGCAGGTTGATCTTCTTCTGTGGTTTTTACATGCTCCTTTCCTTTTGAAGGTGGTGAACACCGTCTTGGAGAAGACCAGCAGTGGTGGGTTCTGCTCTAATGACGGGATCGTCCAAATGACCTTGCCTTCGTTGCCCTTTGGAGGTGTAGGTAGGTGTGAAACCAGACACACAAGATCAATTTCATGAGACTTTGATTTTCTTTCTTACTTCTGTCAGGAGTGTCATGTTTTCACTCATTTTTGTTGGGTGGTCTTTTTATTAGTTAATATTTTTGCTTTGGGACATCGTTGGGTAGTGGAAAGAATCCTTTGGGGATCTCATCAATCCCGTTACCATGTCTTCCATAACGGAAGCACAGGCAGAGCTCTCAGAGGTGGACTCATACATCACCGGGGTGGTTGTCTAGCTCCTGGGTGGCAGGGCACTGGGGGTGGATGAGATTTACTCTTTAGTCTCTAGATGTGCAGGGACTGTCTTGGTTGACACGTTTATGTAACACCGCATGGTGGTCGGGGACAGAGTCTCTGCACTGACCGACTGGGGTGGTGGTTCCCCTTTTCAAGAACGGGGACCAGAGGGTGTGCTCAAATTACGGGGGGTTCATGCTCCTCAGCCTCCCGGGGAAAGTCTATTCCAGGGTGCTGGAGAGGAGAATCACACCGATAGTCGAACCTCGGATGCAGGAGGAACGATGTGTTTTTAGTCCTGGTTGTGGAACACTGGACCAACTTTACACTGTCCATTGGGTGCTTGAGGGTCCGCGGAAGTTCGCCAAACCAGTTCACATGTGATTTGTGGATCTGGAGAAGGCGTTTGACCACGCCCCTTGTAGTATCTTGTGGGTGGTGCTTCGGGAGTATGGGGGCCCTTTGCTGAGGGCTGTCCGGCCCTGTGCAATCAAAGTAGGAGCTTGGTTCAAACCTGTTCCCGTTGCATGATGGACTCCGGCAGGGCGTCCCTTTATCATCGGTCCTGTTCATAATCTTTCTGGACAGGATTCCGAGGTGCAGCCAGGGGCCGGTTTGGGGACCACAGAGTTTCATCTCTGCTTTATGCAGACAATGTTGTTCTGTTGGCTTCTTCAAGCCTCAACCTCCAGTGTGTACTGGGGCGGTTTGCTGCTGAGTCTGAAGCTAGTGGGATGAAGATCGGCTCCTCCAAATCCAAGGCCATGGTTTACCCACTCTGGGTCGATGGGGAGTCTTTGCTCCAAGTGGAGGAGTTCAGGTATCTCGGGTTCTTGTTCAGCAGTGAGGGAAGGATGGAGCGTGAGCTTGACAGACGGATCGGTGCAGCAGCTGCAGTGATGCAGTCGTCGTATCGGTCCGTCGTGGTGAAGAAGGAGCTGAGATGAAAGGCGAAGCTCCCGATTTACCGGTCAAGCTACGTTCCTACTCTCACCTCTGGTCATGAGCTTTAGGTCAGGACCGGAAGGACAAGATCCCGGATTCAAGCGGTTAAAATGAGTTTCCTCCTCAGGGTGGCTGGACGCACCCTGAGACAAGCTCAGGACCAGGGAGGAACTCAAAGTAGTGCCGCTGCTCCTCCACATCCAGAGGAGTCAGTTGAGGTGGCTGGGGCATCTATTTAGGATGCCTCCTGGGCGCCTCCCTGGGGAGGTGTTCCCTGCATGTCCCACTGGAAGGAGGCCTCGGGGAAGACCTAGGACACGCTGGAGAGACTATGTTTCCCAGCTGGCCCGGGAACGCCTCGGGATCCCCCTGGAAGAGCTGGAGGAGGTGGCTGGGGACAGGGAAGTCTGGAAATCCCTCCTGAGACTGTTGCCCCCAGGACCTGGCCCCGGGTAAGTGGTGGAAGATGGATGGATGGATGGATGGGTGGGCAGAGAGCAGGGAATGATTCTGGAAATCTAACCAGAAGCTTGTTTGACCTCGGATGAATGTTCTCTCCTGATGATTGTTACAACCGGCCTAGGGGAACCGAGACCGCCATACGCCAGAGATGCAGCCGAGGTGAACTCCGCCTCTCGCCCGCAGCAAGCTGAAACAGACTCCGGAAACTTGCCTGACCCATTAAAGCCAAAAAAGTGGAAGAGTGTTTTTAGACCCATTTGGCAAGTCAGGGGTGGCTTTCAGAACTGCGCTGCCCAGTCGCCTTGCACCGCTGCACTCTGCTGGTTAGAGATTGAACTGACTGTGATTGTTTAGAGCGCCTGAGACTGAGATTGTGTTGCTTGTTAGTATTGTGTGTTGTATTGTGACATTGCTGCACATGGTAAGAAGCAGCATGGTGTGACTGCCGAGTCGTACAGCGTCCCATGTAAGCCCCCCCAGAACAAACGCTAATGGCTGGGGCCGTAACAGTGACCTTCGAACTCTGTCTATTATGATGTCATATTTGCTCCGGGATGCTTCCCGTCATTTTTCATGATCTCAGAGGGCTGAGTGGAATCAAGTAGTTTGAATTGAAGTGAAAGAAGGAAAGTTGTATGTCCGGATACTATTTGGCTTTTACCCCCTGAGGCATTGCTAAAACCGTTGGGTGCAGGTCAATCGCTCTTCATGCAGGCCTGCACTGACGACTGCTGCTTGTCTCTCCTCCCTCTTCTGCACACTGATCACAATGTAAAGATGTTCCTTCCGTGGTTTGTAAAGCAAAATCACGCAGCTGAGTGGACGCTGCCTGGACTCAGGGGTTGGCCTCTGATTTCTGCTCCTGTCCCAGGGGCCAGTGGTTTCGGCAACTATCACGGCCGCTGGAGCTTCGACACGTTCAGCCACCGGAAGGCCTGCATGCTGCGAGGCTGGGCGCTGGAGCGGCTCAACGGCCTGCGGTACCCGCCGTACTCGGAGGATAAGCTGTACTGGCTGCGCTGGACCGCCTCCCCAAAGACCAGCTGCTCTCTCATGTGATGGCCGGACGGGAGTGTCCGCGGGGGGGGGGGGGGACGTCCTGCCCCGGTGGACCGAGGTGATGCTTTTGACGTTATCCGATGGTCAGCAGCTCAAGGAACGCACACGGTGGTTTGGGCTGGCTGGCGCTTCGACTTCGGCTCAGACAGCGATTTTACAACATAGAGCGAGTCTCATGAATACGAGTTAAGGATTAAAGCCTTTTACATAGTGGAGCTTTTAATACTGTGTACATATTTGGACGATTGGGAATTGACGTAAAAGTAAGCTAATATTTGTATTCATCGGTAAGGAAGCGTATACTTCATCATGGAGCGCCCAAAGCGTTGGGGTTTGTTACAACGCTTGTTCCTATGCATCACATACATCCAGCCTCACAGGGTGATTGTATTCCTGCAGTCTGCTCATCATTGCTTCAACTCTCTGTAAGTCTTCTGTAGTGTTTAGATGAACTGATTATTTTCCCTTTGGAGTCGTGGGGTTCACATTTATTGTGTATATTTTCATTCCATGAAAATCTATAAATAAATCTGAAAATGTGTTTTAAATTTGTTCAAATCCGTTTTTTTCCAGTTTTTTTCATGTTCGAGTCCTGTGTTCATTTACAAATATAAAATGTGTGTATTGAAACTCTGTTTGGAACCAAAAGAAAAAAAACACCTCAACATTCACAGGCAACAGGCCTCGTGTCCGTTAACGTTCAGGTAACAGTCCGGTGATCGGTTGACCCTCGTGTGACACCTGAACAGGGAAACCTGCCCTACAATCTGGACCACTGCTGTAATCTGATTTGGGTTCAGTAAGTATTTTACGGGCTCACATAATGTGTTGATCTCACATCGAGAACTTTAGATTTATATCATTGATTCCTCATTTAGGGAACTAAGTTTGACACAGAAGTACAAAGACGAGCTGCATAAAATGTTCTGAAAGAAAATCAAATCAAAAGCCTCCCGAGCGCTGACTCCCCCCTTGTTAACCAATAGTACCGCTGAATCGGTCAACCGTCTTGTCTTTTATTTTATGAAGGCTCCGTGTTTCTCTCAGGTGAAAATGTAAAGTTAAAGAAGAGGATTAGTATTCCAAGTAAAAAACTGCATTGCACAAGTAACACATTTACGAAAAAAGAAAAAACACATTGAATTAACGTTGGGGTCGAGGGAGGGAGGGTTAGGGTTGAGGGAGGGAGGGTTAGGGTCGAGGGAGGGAGGGCGGGTTAGGGTCGAGGGAAGGCGGGTTAGGGTTGGGGTCGAGGGAGGGAGGGCGGGTTAGGGTTGGGGTCGAGGGAGGGCGGGTTAGGGTCGAGGGTAGGCGGGTTAGGGTTGAGGGAGGAAGGGCGGGTTAGGGTTGGGGTCGAGGGAAGCCTAGAATTTGTGGAGGAGGTGGGTGAGAGGAGGACTAGTTATGATAGCTAACCGCTCTCACCCCCTCCCACACACACTCTCTGCATCCATTCATCAGCGACAGGATGTTACACCCAAGGTGTGTGAAGGACCGGTTCTGCAGGTCAATCCTTCCTGCTGCTCGACTCCACAACAAAACCTGCTCTTCATCAATGGGGGAAGTGATTGAGTCCCCCCCCCAGAAGAACCTGCTCCACAAACCAGAGCAGTGCAGATCGCTGCATGCTGATCAGTGTGTGTGTGTGTGTGATGTCTCTGTGTGTGATTCCCGCTCAGACTGGAAGCAAGCTGTATTAGGGAGCGATGAGGTGGCGGATGGAGGCCAGTTATCTGACACGAGAACGGATAACAGTGACGACATCAGAACTGAACCGGACCTGCTTTTGAGTCGAAGCCACTTCAGCGGACGTTTTCTTTTTTTTTTTGAAGTGATGAAGTGTTTAATGATCTCATAGACAGGATTACGTTGCTGCCTCCACTTTATTTTACATTTTTTATTTATAGCAGTACAACCTTTGGCTCTTCACTGCCCTCTAGTGGATGTGTCTGCAGCAACATAAAGACTCATGAAGGTATGGGACCATTAACATACTTATAATTCACTTAACATTTATTCATCTTAATGTATTTCAACATTTATTTGTTTTCTCACAAACCTGCTCCCATGCACGGCTGCAGACGGAGTCTTCCACGGAAAACCTGGAAAACCTGGAAAACCTGGAAAACCTTCACGCTCAGTCCCTCTGGCTGGGAGCGGAGTAGGAATACTGCTGCCACTCCTGATTTCACTTCACCAACCCGATACCGAAGCTCAGCTGTGAGGGGAGGAAACTTTGACTAAATGTTGGTGGATTGTTGTCCTCCCCGCAGCATCAGGGTCCAGCTGTTGGACCGGACGAGCAGAACCGAGCCAATGATCGGACATGGTGGACAGCGCAGCACCAAATGAGGAAGCTGAAGAGGAGGAAGGGGGAAAGAACAAAATGTGAAGGGAGAAAGTTCACAGTAGCTCCCTTTATTCTGTAGTTTACGTTTATGGCTCGAGCTTCTGGACCAAACACCGAGAACTGATGCAGGTTGGAGGTTCAATGACATAAACTGAGGACATGGAGGCATCAAGGGGAGGAAGAGACGCAGTCCAAGACACGCAGATTGTGTCCTGAGCAGGCAAAAACCAAAAAGCAGGAGAGCCGATGATGATGAGAAGGCGTGAAGGCTAACCGATGAAGGCGTGTGTGTATAAACGGTCCTGGCGTGTCTCCATCACTGACACGCTCTCTCTCACGGGGAACGTTGGGGACATCACAGGATCATAACGAAACTGGACTGGAGTCCAGAATGTTCTCCAGAGCAGAGAAGCGGTTCCTGTTTCTGTTTCTAGGACTTTGCTCCTGAAACACGCGGCCGGCCTGGAGTCCCGACTGATCTTTCATTATTCGGTGTGCTTTTAACTTCATTTGGATAGTTACCGTGTCTTTGTATTTTACATTTCTGCACTAATGCGAATGTTTTGTATAAGATCTTTTCAGTGAGTTTGTGCTGGTGAGTTTTGTTAATAAAGTAAAAAAAAAAAAAAACATTTCTGCACTAGTGATAATCTCAATGACGGTACTACTTCCGGGGCAAGCGGATGCGAGGCGTGCGTAACTTCCGGGTCTGCATGCGGCTGCTGCTCTCTCGTTCCGGGTCATTCCTCCGTGGTTCGTGTTTCTCCGGTGCTCACATGGACGCGCGCGGTAACGGCGTCATCCGCGTGCGGCTGAACTTCGACTACCCTCCGCCGGCCGCCGTCGGCTGCCGCATGTGCTGGCTCCTCGTCAACATGAACACGTGCCGCGTGGTGGCGGATCTGGAGAGCGTCATCAGAGACAGGTTCGAGATCAGCCGCAGGAGCATCATCAGCCTGTTCGTGGACGACTTCTACCTGCCGCACACGGAGAGCGTCCACGTGGTTCGGGACAACGACAGCGTCAGGTGTGCAGGGCGTCGTGACGCGTGGCGGTAGGGGGGGGCGGAGCGTTACGCGCGTTACGCGCGTTCCATTGATGATGGGGATCTGCTCGATGAAATAAGTCTGATGTAGGTTTGAGCTTCGTAGTAGAGCTCGGGACAGAAACACCTGCTGCTCCATTAGGGTGCTTTCACACTGCGCCAAGAGGATTCGGTTCCTTTGGTGCAGTGTGAAAGCACCCTTAGGTGCACTCTGATCTGATTTGTTATTCTCTTTGATGTGCACCACATTTTCTGAAACATTCGTTCTAGGGATGTCCCGATCAGGTTCCGTTGAGTCGTTTGATTTTGAACCGATACGATCCGGTTTTATCCTGTTCGTCTTATTTCAATGTTTAACTCTTAAACAGAGCGGTTAGGGTTAAAATACTTTGTTCACTTTGGACTTGGGCTAGTGCAGCAGGAAATATTACATACGAATATTTAAATGACCAGCAGCTCCATCGCCAGGTGACTGGCTTCAAGCTGCTTCCTGTTTAGCGTCACAGGAAGTGATGTCACGCAGCACGGGAGCTAACGTCTGATTCCGATCGAGTCTGCAAGCACGCGATTGGGCCCGATTTCCGATCACGAGATCGGGACGTCCCTATTTTATCATTCACCTTCACAACCGTTTATCTGAAACGCCGGGTCACGGGTGTTGCTGCAGCCTATCCCAGCTGAGTACAGGCCAGAGGCGGGGTACACCCTGGACAAGCCGCCAGTTCCTCGCAGGGCCTTAATCCTGAAGGTGAACTTCAGCACTGGACAGCTCCATAGCTAGCCGGCTACATGTGGAGCTGTCCAGTGCTGATCCTGAAGGTGCCGTCTTTTCCAAGGCATTGACTCGGGGAATGTTCTTTATCTTGCCCATTTTACATTAAATGACATTACATTTAGTTACATTTTTTACAGTGTTACGGTTTACATTTGGCCTTTGGAGGGCAAACATAATGCTAATGTGGCCCTCGGAGAAAATGACTTTGACACCCCTGCTCTAGATGCTCCTGCGATGCTGCTGCGATGCTCAGTCTCGTTCTAATTTCCCCAGCGTGAAGGTGGAATATCTGCCTCGGATGACCGAAACCAGCTGCGTCGAAAACCACGGAAAGAGACCGAGATCCAACAAAGAGGAAGAGACGTGTGAAAATGAAGTGGGTGTGGAATGGAAGAAAAAGAAGAGGAAAAAGAGGCGCGGGGAGAGCCTGGAAAGAATCGACCGTCCAACTTTGGGTGATCAGAAGAGGAAGGAGACGCAAGGAAAGACGGAGAAGAGAAAGAAAAGACGAAAAGACTCCGCTGTCGCTGCCGGGGCGGTTGCATCGAGTCCAGTCAGCCCAGTGACGGAAGAGCAGCCAGTTAAACGCAGGAGGAAGCCCCCAGTGGCGCAGGAAGTCTTGCCCCCAGTGGCGCAGGAAGTCTTGCCCCCAGTGGCGCAGGAAGTCTCGCCCCCAGTGGCGCAGGAAGTCTCTTCTGATTCCAGCAGCAGCAGTGACGAGAATGAAGCGGCTGCAAAGAGGCCGGCAGCCAAGACTCCCTCCTCCACTCCTGCTTCTTCCAACAAGGTCACACCACACCCCCCTTCATCATCATCCTCCTCTTCCTCCTCCTCCTCCTCCTCCACGAAACTCTCGTCACAAAACAAAGTGGTGAGAACTACGACTCCCAAAGGGAAAGCACGTGGTAAGCGGGCTCCCCCAGCCCTGCAGCCCACAAACTGTGACCAGGAACAGGCTGCCAGCCCAGCAGCGCCCCCTCCTGGTGAGACCACAAAACCCGGGAGCCCAAGCAGCGAAGAGGAGATCAAACTGGTCATCCGGCGTCCAGCGCACCAGCCGGGCCGCGGCGGAGGGAGTCCGTTGCCGTGGAGAGGTCACGGCCGAGGGACGAGCCGTGGCCGTGGCCGTGGAGAGGGGGGGCGGCCTGAAGGCAGAGGGGGCAACTCTGCGTTCCGCTGTAACGGAGGCGGAGCCAAGGAGCCGTCCTACTCTACTGATTCGCTGAGCAACATGTCAACGGTCCTCCAGGTCAGCCTGTGAAATCTTTGTTTCAAGTTGCAGCTGAATGCTGATGTCATCGTGAGGATTGTGCTCTGTCCTGATTGGACATTTGCTGTTGGGGGGGGGGGGGGGGGGGGTGTTAAGGGACGAGTTGTTGGTGATGTCATCTGGTCGTGAAAACCGAATTGTCTTGCGTTTGTCTGTAGAGAGGAGCGGGAGGCGCTTCCGAGCGGGACTACAGCTCGCTGCCGCTGCTCGCTGCCCCCCCCCAGGTGGGCCAGAGGATTGCTTTCAAGGTGAGCCTCCTCTCTTCTCATTGGCTGCAGTGTGTCTGCATCCCAGATAAACCAGGGCCGTCACCCAGGCGCCGTTTGGCTGTCTGGGGGGGGGGGGGGGGGGGGGGTATGCAACAATCATAACAGGAAGTGGTTTCATTTGCTGCGGTTTAAAGCGTCCCAGTGGTTCGTCAAACCTGTTCCTTGGACTCCGGCAGGGCGTCCCTTTATCACCTGTTCCGTTCATAATCTTTATGGACAGGGGGTCTGGTGTGGGGAACGCATCCTGTTGGCTTCCTCAAGCCTGGACCTCCAGCGTGTACCGGGACGGGCTGCAGCCGAGTGGGAAGCGAGTGGGAGGAGGAATTCAATTCAACTCAGTTTTATTGATATAGCGCCAGATCACAACAGGAAGTCGTCTCAGGACACTTTACAGGAGTAGCAGGGAAAGACGGACCCCAACTTGACCCACAAGAGCAAGAACTTTGGAGGCAAGCAGAGACTTCCCTTTAACAGGCAGAAACCCTGGACAGAACCTGAGGCTCATAGTAGAGCGAGGAGCTCAGTGTGTCATAGGAGGTAATGCCACCAGTGCTGGCCTATGACAGCATATTGATTATTGTATTGATTAACTATAAGCTCTGTTAAAAAGGAAAGTCTTTAGTCTACATAGAGACGGTGTCTGTCTCACGAACCGAAACAGGAAGCTGATTCAACAATAAAGGAGCTTGATAACTGAAAGCTCCACCCCCCTGGTTGCTTTTGGACATTTTTGGAAACAAGAGCAGGCATGAAGGGAAAGGTCTACATGACGGTGGTGAGGACAGACATGATGGACGGCTGAGAGACAGTGGTGGGGACAACCATGATGGACGGCTTAGAGACAGTGGTGAGGACAGACATGATGGACGGCTGAGAGACAGTGGTGAGGACAACCATGATGGACGGCTTAGAGACAGTGGTGAGGACAGCCATGATGGACGGCTGAGAGACAGTGGTGAGGACAGCCATGATGGACGGCTGAGAGACAGTGGTGAGGACAGCCATGATGGACGGCTGAGAGACAGTGGTGAGGACAGCCATGATGGACGGCTTAAAGACAGTGGTGAGGACAGCCATGATGGACGGCTTAGAGACAGTGGTGAGGACAGCCATGATGGACGGCTTAGAGACAGTGTCTCTGAGCTAAAGACAGGAGGCGGAGCTAGAAGTGGTGGAGATGAAGATGCTGAGGTTCTCCTTGGGAGGGACCAGGTTGGACAGGATTAGAAATGAGACAATAAGAGGGACAGTGAAGGTTAGATGTTTTGGAGACAAGGTCAGAGAGACGAGCATTTTACTCTCTATAAAGGTTGAGGCTCCAAGTTCGCCGGTTTCTTTCTTCTGCTTCAGCAGCTCGGCCTCATGGCGCCCTGAGGGCCCCTCCCTGGCTGGCGTGCGGCCGATGGCTCGCGGACTTAGATCTGCATTCTCGTTATCTTGCTGTCCAACCCGCCGACATTGAGGACGAGCATCGACTCGCCTGTTTGGGCGCGGCTTCCTCACCCCGGCCTTTTTGCGTTCACAGCTGCTGGAGCTGACGGAGAACTACTCGCCCGAGGTGTCGCACTACAAGGTGAGTGGATCGACTGATCCCAGACCTGTCGGCGGCCGGGGGGGCTCTGCGCTGAACCGCGCTGTCGTTGTCCGCTTTAGGAAGGACGCATCGTGAGGGCCGATCCCGTCACCGGACAGGTTGAACTGGAGGTGCAGTCGGCCCCCCGGGGTAAGGACCATTTCACCTGACCCCGTCTCCGGGCTCGCATTCGCAGTCGGCCATTTTAGCTTCTGAAACGAGGCTAGAGATTTCTGTTTAGCGTGCGTCGTTGTCACTGTTAGCGGTGTCGTAGGCTGCCACAGTAAAACCCGTCCTCAGAAATCACAACAGCGCCCCCAGCCCTTTGAGGCTGGACTCGCTGGTGACTCGCTGGTGACTCGCTGCTTCTCCATCAGCTCCTGCAGAGCCTGGCAAGTTTGACCTGGTCTATCAGAACGCCGACGGGTCCGAGACGGTGGAGTATGCAGTGACCCGGGGCTCGCTGGTAAGCCTTAGCATGTAGCTGCTACTTCAGCGACGGTGTCGCCGCGTAGGGGGCTGGAACCCGACAGGAATGGAAGATGATCACGCTGCGCGAGTTCATCTTGTGCTTCCTGGATTAGGTGATTTGGCCAATCGTTGAGTTGTAAGACGGCTCGTGTTCTAAAGTAAGGCAGGTAAAGTAGTGATGTGGAAAAACTGATGTGTTGAAAGCACAACTACTACTAATATGACCCCCCCCCCCCCCCCCCCCCCCCCAAACAAAACCCACTTTTAATTGACACTGCAAATACAAAACAACTACGGTTGTCTTTTGGAGAGAAAGATCTTTATCGTGTAAACCGATGCTCCAAAGTACCACCAGTGGACCTTTAATGCAGCATTTCTACATCTATTACTATTAAAGAAGGATGTCAACATTTCATTGATTTATGTAAATACATTACACAATGGACGGGAGCCTTTCCTGTATGGATTGGGCACGTTAACAAGTGAACCTGGCTCTGCCCCGAAGGTGGCACCAAGGATCGGGTTCAATCTGCCGCTCGGGACGCCCTCCTGCAGTACCTGTAATCCGGGATTAATCTGTACTCCTCCGCTCACCGGAGCTGCTTCTGATGGAAATCTCCCTGCATAGCAACACATTTCTCACCGTGCTCTCGCCTTGGATCATTCCGTAGTTTGTTTTAAAATATTATCATCAACTATCGACTAATTATTCAATTAAACGGGAAATGTGGGGCACAAAAACAAATTCCCTTTGTGTGTCGTCACGTAAGATTCGCGCTGACGTAGTTTTAATCTCGGCTGAAGCGGAGTAACGGGAACGTTTTCACTTCCCTGCTGCAGGTGACGGAACGATGGGACTCCCTGCTGGAACCGAGGCTGATCCTGTAAATCCACAGCGGGGACCTTGAACTTGGGACCAGCTTCGTAAAATTTGGATTCGCGTTGACGTGTACTTTATATTGGAATACTCCGACGTGGACTCAAAGTTTCACTGTGATCATCTTAATGGTTTATTTTATTCTCTTTAAGTAGATTACTTCACACAGAAATATTACTGCATCGCCGAGGTCGGGCACTAGTTTTGACAAATGGTACCATTTAAATTGGGGTTACATTTGAATCCCATTTTTTAAATTTGTGGGAGAAATAAACGATTATTTCCAGCACTCCAGGAAAAAGTGGTTTTCTGATTTGTGCAGAGTGTAACTAAAATAAACGTGTTTTTTGAGTAAAGCACTGAACCCTGTTTTTACTGTAGGTTAGATCTCACATGTAATCGTCTTGTTCTATGGAAGTTCATTTCTGCCAATAAAATCAAAACATTTTTGAATGTCGACGCGCACGAAACATAAAATAGCTAAAAGAATGATTAAAGTATGGATTTTAAAATATAATCAAACAGAATGAGTATTCCTAGTTAATATTAATCAGATCGGCTGTAGTACATAAACATTTTAATTTAGCTGCTGCACATATGAAATAGTGCAAGAGACAGCGCATGTGTTTCTGGTATTGCACACGCTTATTACCGTTATACATGCAGATCAGTGGCTTATAACATGATTATTACGTTTATTTATAGCATGATTATTACATTTATATTACAGACAGCGGCTCCGTGTCACGTGTTCGCGTGAACGCAGCAGGTGCGTGACGCCGCAGCTGTGTTATTAATTAGCAGCCTGTACGTCACACAGCGCTTCGTGTCCCGCTCGGAAATCATCGTCCTTTTCCGTAACTCGCGCGTCTCCACCAAGCCGTGCTGCTCGGTTCGGCGGCGGCAGCAGGCGGGCCGGCGGAGCGACATTGGCGGCCGTGAAGACGAACGTTTAGCCGCCGGCGGGCTGGAAGACGAGGCTCGGCGGCCGGACGATGGACGGACGGGCTTTCCCCGACCCAGAGCAGCTCTGGCTTCTCCTGAGGAGGCTCAAGGAGGTGTTCGACGTCTGTGACGAGGATGCTGATGGCTCCATCCGGGTGCAGCACCTCATGGATCTGGGGCTCCGCTTCGGGCAGGGAGACGAGGTGAGATGACTTTAGCTAGCGGGGGGGGGGGGGGGGGGGGCATTTCATTCGGTACCGAGCGGCGGTTCTGTCCCACCTGAGCTCGGTGTTCACCGTCACAGGTGGGCCAGAGGTGCTAGCATCAGTCATGACGTAGATCAGGGGTGTCAAACTCATGTTCTCCGAGGGCCACATTAGCATCATGTTTGCCCTCCAAAGGCCAAATGTAAACCGTAACACAGTAAAAATGTAACTAAATGTGATGTAATCTAATGTAAAATAAATGTAACTACTCCTTAACATGCTGTTAAATAATTATTAATTTTTTTATTTAACTCTTTAGCTGCCACAGAATTACAATAAAATATTCAGGTTTGATATCACTTTTTTAAAAGGTTGTAATTTAAAAATATATAGATAAAGATAAAGTCATACTGTAAATGAGAAAAATCACAAGTATGAACCAAAGTTTGTGATGGGAATAAATTAACACATCCAATAATGTGGAAAAGTTCCATTCAAATGCAATCATCACGCAGGAACAAAGATAATCGATACAAAATCAAAGCAAAACCAAAAAGCCACCACCTTGTCTTGTCATGGACATGCAGAAACCAAAAAAAACAACCGAAGTGGGAAAGATAAAGAACATTCCCTGAGTCACAAAAAGACGTCACTTTCAGGATCAGCACTGGACAGCTCCATATGTAGCCGGCTACCTATGGAGCTGTCCAGTGCTGATCCTGAGCTCCATATGTAGCTGGGATCAACATTTCAGCACATGCTGGAAAAAAAAAAGTTCAAATAACTTTCAATAGTCACCGCCAGCAGATTATTGATTTCCTGACTGCAGCATGTTGCTATTGTTATTGCCATGTTGCTGAATTAAGTCACAAACATTGCATATTCAATTGTATAGTTGTAAAAATATATGGCTACCAGTTAAAACGCCTCGTCTGCATCTCACAAGAAAATGCAAGACAACACAGTTCCTTCACATCAAAGCAGATACCCAGCATGCAGCAGCGATGTTCCAGACGCGGTTCTGATGACCCGGTTCTGATAGTGGTTAAGTACCGGCCCTGACTGAGACCGTTGATGAGCTCACCAGAGCCATGGTGCCAGGCTGAGCACCCAGCCGGCTCGCCAGGCTCACAGGCTCGAACCCGGGGATGGTACGGCTCCCTTCATTTGATGATGTCGCATCACAAGTTCTGGAGCCACGGAGGCAGAGAGCAGGAATGAACATGAATGGATTTGGTTCAAACTTGGAATGGTCCATTTTGTGCTGGGAGCTATGGATCCAGCGTCTCCATATTTGATGCTAGCAGCAGAAACGCCCCCCGTTGGCGATCGTCTTGTGCTCCTGGTTTAGCTCTGGACACACCGGAGCCATTCTTTGCCTCTGAATGTGCTTTTAGTCTCAGCCCGGCTGAATGGAGGAAGCCGAGAAGCACGCTGCCTCGTGCACAAGTTGTTCTGGAGGTCATGGTTCGAGTCGGGCGGTAAACGATCTCCTCCGTGTTCAAGAGGAATACCTCATAATTCCTCAAGTACTTTTGTAACTGCGTTTTGTTATTTAGCAGCTACTGTGTAACATGAACCCACTGGAGTGGTGGTATTTGTACTACAGAAGTATTTCAAAACCGCAAAGCATCACAGATAAACGACATTACAGTGAGAGGCATTTCTCTTGAAGCTGTCATGGCGGCCGAGCACCGAGAACACGCCACTAAAAATAACCGCTGTACACAGAGGAAGCTACTTCTTCATCTTCCTGCTCCCCTCACAGCTCCTCATCTCTCTGTTCTGTCACCATGGGAACGGGAGATTCACAGAGCCTGAGAGGATTGGACCGATATTAAATAATGAACGGATCCGTGGAGCTCTGTGTCTGTGGAGCTCTGTGTCTGTGGAGCTCTGTGTCTGTGGAGCTCTGTGTCTGTGGAGCTCTGTCTCTGTGGGGCTCTGTGTCTGTGGAGCTCCGTCTGTGGGGCTCTGTCTGTGGGGCTCTGTGTCTGTGGGGGTCTGTGTCTGTGGGGCTCTGTCTGTGGGGCTCTGTGTCTGTGGAGCTCTGTCTGTGGGGCTCTGTGTCTGTGGAGCTCTGTCCGTGGGGCTCTGTATTGTGGAGCTCTGTATTGTTGGGCTCTGTATTGTGGGGCTCTGTGTCTGTGGAGCTCTGTGTCTGTGGAGCTCTGTCTGTGGGGCTCTGTGTCTGTGGAGCTCTGTCTGTGGGGCTCTGTATTGTGGAGCTCTGTGTCTGTGGAGCTCTGTCTGTGGGGCTCTGTGTCTGTGGAGCTCTGTCTGTGGGGCTCTGTATTGTGGAGCTCTGTGTCTGTGGAGCTCTGTCTGTGGGGCTCTGTGTCTGTGGGGCTCTGTGTCTGTGGAGCTCTGTGTCTGTGGAGCTCTGTGTCTGTGGAGCTCTGTCTGTGGAGCTCTGTGTCTGTGGGGCTCTGTGTCTGTGGAGCTCTGTGTCTGTGGAGCTCTGTGTCTGTGGAGCTCTGTCTGTGGAGCTCTGTACTGTTGGGCTCTGTATTGTGGAGCTCTGTGTCTGTAGAGCTCTGTGTCTGTGGAGCTCTGTCTGTGGAGCTCTGTACTGTTGGGCTCTGTATTGTGGAGCTCTGTGTCTGTAGAGCTCTGTATTGTGGAGCTCTGTGTCTGTAGAGCTCTTTGTCTGTGGAGCTCTGTGTCTGTGGAGCTCTGTGTCTGTGGGGTTCTCTCTGTGGAGCTCTGTGTCTGTAGAGCTCTTTGTCTGTGGAGCTCTGTGTCTGTGGGGCTCTCTCTGTGGAGCTCTGTATTGTTGGGCTCTGTATCGTGGAGCTCTATTGCATGTTCACTGTGGTCAGACTCAGTGTTGTGTACATTACGGAATAACTGTCTGATTGAACCTGATGGATGCTCTCCTTTTGTAATAGTATAATGTAATGAATATTTATGAGTTTGTTATTTACTGAGGATATTAGGTTGCACATCTCAAGCTTTGTTGTTTCCGGCTGCAGACGATCCTCTGCTCTGTGATAATATGAAACCAGGCCAGTGTGCTCCTGCTGCCATGTTGCATTCTTCTTCTGCTGGTAATGAAGGCTGCATCCAGCCAGTGGCGGGCGGTGCATTTTACACCTAGGCCTTCAGTGAAGTCCTACTCAGTCCGACTTGAATAAATACCCCTCATAATACCATCATTTATGACACCACGGCTTTAGAAATAATGTACAAACACACACTTACGCACTACTGGGTGCTGCATCACCTCAATCGTGTACAACACGGTATATTTTTTCTGGAGCATTTAAAAATCAATAAACTGCATCAGCAATTAAAACTTATCACTATACGTGGTACTATCAAAGTTATAAATAAAAGGGAATTTAACATTATTTGTCCAAAACGTTTTAAAGTCCACCAAGAATATAGGCAAGCTTTAAATTGCAAACTTGCAGTTTAATATAAGAAAGACTGCAACACAACGTGTTGTACTTCCACTACAATCACACAGCTGCACCGGCGCACCACATTATTTACACACATTGCATTTACGGTATATCTGTGATTTTATTTCGTTATCATGCTAAATAAATAAAATGTTGGTACTCACCAAAACGGCTGTCCCCCAAAACAGTTATTTGAAAACAAAATCCATTCTCCTTTCTTAAAGTTCCTAAATCCAGTGTTGCTCCAAACATTAAATCGATCCCTTGCAAACAAAAGGCATTCCCAGCAGAACAATTTGCAGTGACTCTCGGAAGCTGCAAGCCAAACGTTTGAAGCCTGGAAGTGGCGTACCAATCCTTTCCCCACCCGGGACAGGTTAGCTAGCTCCGGAGTTGGACGACGTCGGCTCACGAGAGCTAGCTTCTCTGTAAAGGTCCGTCTGTACCGGTGTGCATTAGCTGATGACGCAATATGCCTAGCGCTGCCCTCTCACACGGAGTATCCAATCACAGGCAGGAAGGCCTTACTTTCACCAACTTGTGATCTGATTGGCTATGGCAACTGTCTATCAACTCTAAGAGCCGATCACAGGACGCGTTATTGACTTGTAACGTGAGACAAGCAGGAAGGACTTGTTTCACTAACTCGTGATCTGATTGGCTATCGCAACTGTCTATCAACTCAACTCTACGAGCCCGTTCACTCACACAACACAGACGGCAAGCAGCGCTGATTCTGAAGGTCTCGGACGGATAGTACTTGCCACTGGTGCTATGAAATCCGCCTGGCAACACAAGCTAGCTGAATTCTGATTGGATAAAAACTCTCACCTAAAAATACATCACTGGAATATAATATGACATGAATGTGAAGAATATATATATATATACATAAAATTAAATTGATTTTATCATAAATATGATCATGTATTCTTGATTTCTGGTTATGTTAGGCAAGCAGAGAAGGCCTTGCAGGCCCTGACCGCCCGCCACTGCATCCAGCAATACTCCAAACACCAGGCCCAGGAAAACGCAAGAGAAAAACACGTTTTCTGATGACCCGACTGTAATTGTGTGAACTGATTGATTTGGTTTTCTTTCCTGAGAAAATCAATGCTCATCCCGAGAAAACGTTCTTGGTGTTAAACACTCGGAGGGTCTCGCGGTTCCCTGAAGAACGAACCACATGGTGCTCGTTTTACATTCGGTTCTTGTGTTTAACAATTAGGTCACTGTTATAGTCATTTAGGGATTGGCTGGCTAGTGCCCATCTCTGGTCATTTGATCAGTATTGATGTACCGTAACGTAGCGACGCCTCTGTGGACTCGCCCACGGCCACGCCCACTGCACTCTCATTGGTTATTGGCCACAAGCAGCAGCCTGAATCCCAGAGCCGTCCCACTGCATCCTTCACAAAGGTGAAGACGTGGTCAGGGGCTCCCAAGCTGGCGCCTGTAATCTCCCCTTCCAGAGTAAAGTCATCGCCTGTCCTGTGATTAATATGCTTATGGCCACGCCCCCTAATTTACCACTCATCCTCGTGTTTCACACTGAATCTGTTTGATTCATTCACTTTTATTTACCTGGTTACTCTGGAAGACCACAATTAAAAGGTAATTTTTAATTTTGAACCTTTATCACATCTTTTTGCGTAATGTGCAGAGGAATTATGAGATAATAATGACAATGGAAAGATTTGTTTGCATGCAGTATGCTGTCATCGAGGGTTGGACTCATGAGGCTTCTCTTTAAATGGGAACGTTCTCCACTTGGTGCTGGAGCTATTTCCGGGTCTGGGCCGACACACGCCCACGTGGACTCTTCCCATCCTGAGCTGGGACTGATCAGGAACGGCCTCCTTGAATGTGGACTATCCTCGACGCTTGCCTTGATTTGTCCAAGCAGCTCTTTGCTGACCTCTGTCTCTGCCAGGTGAAGAAGTTGACTGCGTGTCTGGATCCTAACGTTCATGGGAGGATCAACTTCAAAGACTTCTGTCATGGAGTGTTCGCCATCAAAGGTAGAAAATGTCAAGTTGGTGCAATGATTGTTAATGATTGATGGCTCCTCGCCCTGAAGCAGAGCAGAGGGTGACTCCTTTCTCCTCCTCCCATCAGGCTATGAGGAGATCCTGAAGCTAGCTGTGGATCCCCGTGGCGTTGCCTCCAATCAGCCGTCGGTGACTGATAATGGTTACGTTTATCAGGTACAGTCTTTGAAGGTGTATTTTTCTGAATGATGATTTTCTGTGTGCCATATCCTAGTACCTGTTTGGATCCACCATGAACACAGTTTAGCATGGTGGCTATTGCCAGACTGTGCAGTCCTGCTGTGTAAATATCAGCTGTTGGACCCCCCCCCCCCCCTCCACCCCTCCACCCCTCCACCCCTCCCAGAGGAGCATTTATTTATAACAGACAGACTTCATAAAGCATGCTCCAGAAACACACACATTCATCTCCACCTTAATGAAGCTTTGTCTTTGTGTCCTGGGACTTCCTCTATTTCAGGGTCCTTAACAGGAACTGTTTACCTTTCTCATGACAGAGGGTATCAAACGTATGTCCCGTTGCTTTCATTATACCGAACCGATTCCTGTGTAACGTGGTTATCGGTGTGCTGCGGGCCGTGCTCTGTGCGCACAGAGCGTGTCCTGCCACGGGGACGTTTTTTCCTTTATTCAGAAAGATGCTGGCCCAGATGCTCTTAAGCCAGTGGAGTGACTGATAATGACTTTTATATTTTATTTAGATATTATTGTTGTAGTGCATGCGCAAGTCTTAGTGTAGGGAATTTCCATATTAGATGGGATTCCACAACGTAAATACACGCCGACAGAACAACATTATTATTATTACTGATTCACTTGAATGCCTCGTGGTGACGACACATAATGACGCAGATAAACATGGGCTTAGATTGGCTGGGGCGGGACCCCCACCTTGAGGGGGGACGGACTCATGGACATAGAAAGACACGGACGCAGAGGGCGCCCCTTTTGTTCGGACCTGAGACACACACACGGAACAGGATCGAACCTCAGCGCTGATATCTGAACCAACTTGTATTGATCTGCATGTTATATAAATATCTTAATCATGACCCAAATCCTCTTTATTGACCACGCACCCACACGGAGAACAAGAACCGGGGAGGGTTAAGGAAAACCCTAACATTAGCGAGAGATTAGTCCATCTGAGCAGTTGCTTAGCAACAGGAGAGGCAGAGCCGTGGAGACTAAGGCGTTGGCGCTGCGGTGATCCGTGTGTTTGACGGAGGCTTGTCTCCTGATGTGTGGCTCGGAGCTGCTAACGCTTGTGTGTGTGTCCGACGACGACACGTTAACAACACGCAGGTCATCGTCCACAACAAAGGGTTAATGCCGCGCCTCCTCCTCAGTGCCTCTGTTCACGCTAACGTTTGATTCTTTGTGTACCTGTAGAACGGCGAGGCCAAGTTGGGCCTCCCCGTTATCATGTGTACACGATCCTACCCAGAATGCAGTGCGTGTGGGGACGGTTGCGCCGCTGATGGGGAGTGTGACATGGACAGCAGTACTGAAAACTCCCACAGCTCCAGGTGCTTGAACCCAACACAGCAGGACAGGTGAGCGCTGGTTTTGTGCGCCGGTTGATCGTCACTTGGACGGCCTCCTAACCTTCACTTCCTGCTACGCGACTCGAGCCACGGGATTGGTCCGGCGTCGGCGTCCGTCGTCTCTGGCGAGGAGCAGTTTGAGGACTATGGCGAAGGGGAGGATGTGGATTTTACACCCGGCAGCCCCTGCCCTGAAGACGACACACGGACAAATGGCTTCTCGGACCTGGGCTCCTCGCTGACCTCCAGGTGGGTCCCTGCGGCGGAAGCACGTGTTTTAAATGTGTGTGAGGCTTTGATGCTTACAGCGCATTACCAGACATGAAAGGCCGGGATAGGAGAATCTTTGCAGCGTTTCAGAAGAGCCCGCGTCTGTTCCTCCTCCTCTACTCCCGCCTGCAGGAGCGTTAGAAGCGTTTCATAGCGTGGATGTTTGGCTTGTCGTTGCAGTGCTGGACACACCCCTCAGAAGATGTTTAACAATGAGCTGCTGGACATCTATTGTTCTCAGTGCTGCAAGAAGGTGAATCTGCTGAATGACCTGGAGGCGCGACTCCGAAACCTCAAGGCCAACAGGTACGGATGACCCGTCGTCCCACCTCGATCGGGCTGCAAGACGTTCTGTGTGAAAGAGATTAACGGTGGCCCAAAGCGCAGAGCTCCTCGGCGCGCTCCTCGCCGCGCTCCTCGCCGCGCTCCTCGCCGCGCTCCTCGCCGCGCTCCTCGCCGAACTGCTTGCCGAGCTCCTCGCCGCGCTCCTCGCCGAGCTCCTCGCCGCGCTCCTCGCCGCGCTCCTCGCCGCGCTCCTCGCCGCGCTCCTCGCCGCGCTCCTCGCCGCGCTCCTCGCCGCGCTCCTCGCCGCGCTCCTCGCCGCGCTCCCCGCCGCGTTCCTCGCCGCGCCACTAATGAGTTTCTCTTGTTTCAGCCCGAATAGAAAGATTTCCAGCACAGCGTTTGGACGGTGAGCGACCCGATCTTCCTCCTGTACTCGTGCTGCTATACATTTAACCAGCGTGTTCTGCCCCCCCCTGCAGCCAGCTGTTCCATGCCAACCACAGCGTGTTTGGGTCCAGTCAGGCCAGCAGCACCGAGGATCTGTTCACAGAGAGCATCGACTCCTGCGACCTCGACATCACCGAGAAGGTACCAACATCCACACACAAACGAGACTGTGTCAAAAATATTAATATTTGGTAATATACTGAAGAGCGTTTGCAAACTGGCTGTTTTTTCCTTTTAGAACTTTTAATTTTTAACCAAACAGAATAGAACAGAACCTCATCAGAGACCAGTGATGATGTAAAACACAGTAAAAATGTAACTAAATGTAATGTAATCTAATGTAAAATAAATGTAACTACTCCTTAACATGCTGTTAAATAACTATTTATTTTTTATTTAACTCTTTAGCCGCCACAGTAATTATAATAAAATATTCCGTTTTGATATCACTTTTTTAAAAGGTTGTAACTTAATAATTGTTAGAGATAAAGCCAAACTGTAAATGAGAAAAATCATAAGTATGAACCAAAGTTTGTGATGGGAATAAATGAACACATCTAATAATGTGGAAAAGTTCCATTCAAATGCAATCATCACGCAGGAACAAAGATAATCGATACAAAATCAAAGCAAAACCAAAAAAACCAACCGAAGTGGGCAAGATAAAGAACATTCCCCGAGTCAATGCCACGGAAAAGACGTCACTTTCAGGATCAGCACTGGACAGCTCCATATGTAGCCGGCTACCTATGGAGCTGTCCAGTGCTGATCCTGATCCATATGTAGCCGGGATCAACATTTCAGCACATGCTGGAAAAAACTAAAAAGTTTAAATATCTTTCAATAGTCACCTCCAGCAGATTATTGATTTCCTGACTGCAGCGTGTTGCTATTGTTATTGCCATGCTGCTGAATTTTTCCGTTTGATCAGTTCGCTACTTAAGTTACAAACATTGCGTATTCAATTGTATAGTTGTAAAAATATATGGATAGATTATTGCTGTTATTATAACATAAATCCTTTCAATTGATCAGGTTAAGAAAACCACACTACTCCATCGATCAATAATCAAACTTATTCAAGTAAATAATATTAAATAATAAATGAATAAAAAATATCATCCAACACAAGTTATGGCAATAACTTTGTTCAAAACTCTTTTGTCACAGTTGAGAGGAGCAGAACTGCAGAACAACCAACAAACAACAAATGTTGGCTGTTAAGAACATGTGACAGATGCAGCATTTTACAAAAACAAATGTCTGCACACAGCTCTCGGGAGGCCACAAAGATGACTGGGAGGGCCACATTTGGCCCCCGGGCCTTGAACCCTGATCTCTCACTGAAGGTGTGAAATCTACGCAGCTCCAGAGATTGATCCAGTGTCTTGAAGCATTTTCTTTACTACAAACCTTCACAGCATGTTATCCCCATTGATCTCCAGCCTTCATTCTATCGAGAGGCTTTACGCCCATGGAGGTAGGGCCGGCAGATGTCTGGTCTGGTTTCTTCTGCACCATTGGTCCTGGTCTTGAGCAGCTCTCTGACGCTTGTCGGTTGTCTTGAATGTCGTTTCTCAGCGGATGAACTTTAGCCCTTTTTGTCTCTCTCAGGTCAGTTTTCTGGAGACAAAGGTTTCAGAGTTGGAAAGCGACAGCCTGGCCAATGGGGACCTCAAGTCCAAACTCAAACAGGAGAACACGCAGCTTGTGCACAGGTTAGAAGCCGCGTAGTGAGATGCTGTTTTGCATAGTCTGCATCGCACCAACATACAGAGTTGAACCTGATGTCTCCGTCTCCGTCCCAGGGTGCATGAGCTGGAGGAACATGTGAAGGATGCAGAGGCCAGAGCTGATCAGGGTCTGGAGGAGGAGAGCAAACGGCACCAGGAAGCTTACAGCAGGATGGACAGAGACCGGAACCTGGAGATGGACCTGCTGTGTATCAGGTTCTCAACCTCGTCTTACGATCCAATGTCAGGAGATAATTCAGACGCTGGAAGATGCTCACCTGGAGCTCACCTGGAGCTCACCTGTGCCACAAAACCCCGGCGCATAAAGAGGTGCCGAGCAGCCGGCCTGGTCCTCGCTGTCTCTGACAGGCCGAGCAACGTCCCCCCGATAAATGCTCGTTGGTCGTTGGGCAATGTAGAGAAGCTCTCCTGAGCTGCGAATGGTGTTAGTCTCCAAAGGTCATCAGAAGCTAGAACCAGCACCTGATCCAGAACCTGTGTGTGTGTGTGTGTGCGTGTGTGTGTGTGTGCATACAGAGTGCAGCAGTTAGATGAAGAGAATGGAGATATGAAGATAAACGTGTGCAGACTGAAGTCTCAGACTGAGAAGCTGGACCAGGTGAGTGGCTGAATCATCGATCGTGGGCGGTTCTGATCAGAACCAGAACCCGTCCGACTTCACGCCGATGTTTGCGATGAGTAAACGGTAACTGCAAAGGAACCGCGCGGTACCCGTGGCGTGTCGGGACGCTACCGCCTTCTGCAGGAGAAGCAGAAGATGACGGACAAGCTGGAGGACACGAGTCTGAGGCTGAAAGACGAGGTGGACCTCTACAGAAGGATAATGGACAAGCTTTGGCACAACCGTCACGAGTTCCAGAAGGAAAAGGAGGCCATGCAGGAGGTGAGGGCCTCCGGGCGCCGACGGGCTCCACGAACAACTTTCCGGAGGTCCATCTAGTCAAAGTTCTTGTTTGCAGCTGATCGACGATCTCCGCCGGGAGTTGGACTATCTGCTGTGCTTCAAGCTGGAAATGGAGCACCCAGGAACGGGGAAGGGGCTGTCTGAGTGCCACGCCCGGGCCCGGGAGACGGAAATGGAGCAGGAAGTGACGAGACTGAAGCAGGTACCGAATCGATGCTGAACTCCACGCAGCAGGGCGCCGCGGTTTGACCCCGAGCGCCGTCTCTCCTCTCGCTCCGTAGGAGAACCACAAGCTCCGGGACCAGAACGATGACCTGAACGCTCAGATCCTCAGCCTGAGCCTGTACGAGGCCCGGAGCCCGTTCGGCTGCCAGAGCAAGGCTCAGTGTCTGGCAGCGGAGATCGACAACGCATCCAGGGACGAGGTCAGTCGGCCGCCGGCTGTAACCATGACGTTTCATGTGAGGTGGCCTCATGGTCATCTGCATCCCCCCCCCCCCCCCCTGTGTCCCCCCCCCCAGCTGGTGGACGCGTTGAAGGAGCAGGAGGAGATCAACCTGCGTCTGAGGAAGTACATGGACAAAATCATTCTGGCCATTCTGGATCACAACCCCTCCATCCTGGAGATTAAGGCTTAACACCACACACACTCCCCCCCCCGTATGCCTGTCGCCGTGGAGACCTCCCGTTAGCATTAGCTTGTAGGTTAGCGTCGCGATGCTTGAGAGCGCTCAGCCGCTTGCTTTAATTTTTAAACTGTTCTGAGCTTTTCCAGCCGTTAGAGTCCCACACTGACGGGACGTGTCCTGCGTCTAGCAGGGACGGTCCACATGAATGAGTTGGACGTCTGTAGTCCCCAGAGAGACGTTACAAACGACACCAAAAACAGATTATAATCATCATAAACGTAAACTCCTCCTCCTGGTCCAGCCGTCAGGATGAGTCTCCTGCTGCAGCGCTGCAATAAACGTCACTAAATGTTCAAGAGTAATAGATTACATGTGTTTATGTTCAGTAAATGTTTCCATGCATAATCACAGCAGGCCGGGGACGGCTTCCTGAAGGCAGCGCGTGCTATTATGGGATGTTGCTTCGTGCTCTGACCGCACCGAGCTGAAGCGTGACGCTTCGGACGCGCGTGTGTCCCGCTGGTCACTCCGCACGGGACCAGGACTTTAGCGGTAACCAGGAAAGTCATCGTCGGCTCGTTTTGTTCAACTCGAAGGATCCTCAAAGCTCGGAGGACCCGAAGGCCATTTGGAAAAGCAAAGTGTGTTTGAATGACATTGAGCTGAGATAGAAACTAGCAAGCAAGAGGAGGAGCAGCCGGCGGATTGGATGGAGCACGTTGAGTGAGGTGGAGAACAAACAAAGCGCATCACTCTATTTTATATCTGAATCTTTTGTAGGTTGTGTCTAAAGATTTCCACCATAAATCTGCTTCCTAACGATCTGAACCAGTTTATAGACGATTCCATCATTATTCCCTGAACATGGAACGAAACTCATGACATGAGCTTCATTTCCTGAAGCCAGAACGTCTTTCTACTGTCCCTGGGATGGGACACGCGAGACGCTGGGTGGACAGAGAAGATCCAAACTCCACACAGATGGGACTCGAACCCGCCACCTTCTTGCTGTGAGGCGACAGCACCAACGTACCGGGTTCTGCGTGGGTTCTCTCCGGGTTCTCTCCGGTTTCCTCCCAAAAAACAAACAATGGAGGTGAATTGGTTCTTCCAGAGAGTCCGTAGTGTGTCCGTGAACTCTCGTCTGTCTGTGCGTGGCCCCGCTGGCGACACATCCGAGGTGTAGCCCCCCCCCCCCCCCCAGTTTTGCTCGGTTGATCAAGTCATTTCTTCCTCTCGTTGTCTACGCCGCTCAGGTTTTGCTCGTGGCGTTTTTGTCAGTTGTTGTGAATCGCTGTAGATGTGTTGCCCCGCCCACTGAACGGCGCCGCACCCGGGAGCGATGCTTAACACGACGACGACGATGATGATGTCACAACGTCGGCGTTCACGCGGCTCTCGTTCACATGCAGCGATCACGTACGTGTAAATAAAGTCACGTCACTTTGGCACGGAGCTTTGCTGCCTTTGCTTGTCTCCCGTCTCTCCAGCGTGGAAACTGGGGACCAGAATAAATGTCTTCCCTCATCTTCTACGCCGTTGTGTCCGAGCGATGACGGCAGATGACGTTGCCTGATGCTTTTAATTACTGTCACACAAGAGCAAAGGATAATGAATGTGCAATGAGGCGGCCCCTTTTCCCCTTTTCCCATTTTCCCTGTGAAAGGGAATAAGTTAGAGGATTTTTGGTTCGGATTCATGCTTCATATCTAGGAAATATCTTGCTGTCTTGGCTCAGGTAAGTGTTCACACTTCTATTCTCAACTTTGACTCCTGTTTCATTTTGCAAGAACAGGTAACAGGATTTGTGTCTATTCTTGGTGGAGGGGTGGGGCATGGACCATTTATTAAATTCTGGTGTGCATCCAGATATAGTGAGGGGTCGCCACAGCAACCCAGCCTTCTCCACTTCACCCTGTCCTTTGCATCGTCCTCCCCAACACCAGCCACTCTCATGTCCTCCCTCACTACGTCCATGTCTCTTCTCCTGGGTCGTCCTCTAGTCCTGTTCCCTGGCAGCTCCATCCTCAGCATCCTTCTACCGATATAGTCCGTCTCTCCTCTGGACATGTCCAAACCATCAAAGTCTGGTCTCTCTGACCTTCACTGTCCCTCTTATTGTCTCATTTCTAATCCTGTCCAACCTGGTCACTCCCAAGGAGAACCTCAGCATCTTCATCTCCTCCACTTTTAGCCCCGCCTCCTGTCTTTTCCTCAGAGCCACTGTCTCTAAGCCGTCCATCATGGCTGTCCTCACCACTGTCTCTAAGCCGTCCATCATGGCTGTCCTCACCACCGTCTGTCCCTTCGTCCTATCACAGAGCACACCTGATACTTTCCTCCCCCCGTTCCAGCCTGCCTGCACACGATTCTTCACCTCCTTTCCACATTCTCTCCATCACTCTGCACTTTTAAAAATATTTCTTTAGATCCAAGAACGTGTGTCTGAAAAATAGCATTTTCTTACAAATTTATTAATCATCATATTTTAATTGATTTCATTTTAAAATCTTTAATCTAGAATTATTTCGTGAGAAGCGGAAAGGCCCAGCCTGTTGACCGCGGTCCGCGTCATCACACTCCGCTCCAGCAGGCGGCGGTAGTGCACCGTGTGTTTCCAAATGTCCGCCGCCAAAACGCTCAATTCACAGAAGAAATATTTTTCTTTTCGGAAGAAGCTCTTTACAAAGCGGCCCTGTCTCTGTTCAGGTAGAAGAAAGAGCCAAAGACGCCG